>NW_025891327.1:84654-190754 GCF_002878395.1 Capsicum annuum
AGGAACTTGGAATCTTGAATAAATTTGCAGAATTAATGGTGAACTTTGGAGGTTCTTGAAGTTGGATGTAGGAGCTTAGGGTTTTCTTTTTAAGGGATTTTGATGAAATATAACATATAATGCTTATAATAGGCTTTAATATAGGGTTTGGATGGATTTTGGGTGAGGGGGGATGACCAAAATGCCCCTAAAAATCAAATAATTCTCGAATCTGTCCTTTGGTGGACTGTTTTGATAGTTTGAAGTAGATCAACCATAACATTTTACTCCAATATCCAAATTGGATGAAACTAATTTCATTAGAAAGAGGACTCTTATATCTTTCCATTGATATATAGTATCTCACCCATATCATTATGTACGAGGAGTTATGATCATTTGAAGTTGACCCAAAAATTTGCTTGTGATAGGCTGAAGTAGATCGACTATAACTTTTTGCTTCACTAGACAAATTGGATGAAAATAATTTCATTGGAAAGAGGACTCGTAGAGCTTTCCATTAATATATAGTAGATCACCCAGATTATTATGTACAAGGAGTTATGATTATTTAAAGATGGAGCAAAAATACGCCAGGCCTCAGTACCTTTTCCTGCACGTTTTACTGTGCACTACTATTCATGGTTTGATCAGAATGTTCATAACTCGTCGCTCGGGTGTCCATTTTGGATGATCCACATATAGTTGGAAAGCTTATTCGATACTCTACGTAATGGTGGGTCATAATCTAATACATTCCACTTGAAAAATTTATAATTCATTCTAGAAGATAGAACCCAACACGTTTACGCATAAAATTTCAACGAAAAATTTCTCGGGGTATTACAGTAAACCTGATTCGACTCTATCAAGGGTGAGATATATTGGCACCCTTATAGGATTCAGTGATCTTTTCAAAAAGAAAAAATAAAGAAAGAAAAAGAGATTTTGAAAAAAGATGTTAAATTCTAATAGATTCGCTATTTCTATTGTGCAATTAGTCTAAGGTGGTTAATTTGTGGCATTTTGGGTTTTCCTCCATATTACCCTAATTCTAAGAGAAATTTAGTTATTACTAACAAGGATACTAAGGTTGTTATCACTTATTAGACAGAGTGTTCGCGGAATGAGAATTTAGGACCTAATAAGGAGATTTGGAAATTAAGGCAGCAAATGATAGAAATGCAACGAGCTCGGGCTAATGGGTTGCCTCTTTCTCTAGTTCCCATGGATAATTCGAATAATCCTTATAGCTTACCTCCAATGTCACATGCATAATTTTCCATTTTTGTTGACATGCCAGAATATGCATCAAAGTTTACTCTAGGGAAATACTATCCCAGCACTTTCAGTATTCATTTCCTAACTCCTTAACACAAAACTACCACTTACTCGACTCCATCTGTTGTTTATGCTTTTGTAGTATTAAACCCACCTAAAGCTCTTACTTATGATTTTTAACCAATGGTTGTGCCTCCTCACTCTGCGGGAGAGCTTGTATTGAATATTTTTAGTGACCAGCATTATGCTCTTGAGCCTACATTTAAGTTGACTGATCCTTATGGCTTCACTCACCCGCCTGTATTTCTTCTTAATGCTTAGAAGCTTGTTATGATAGAAGAACAAGAGGAAATGACTAGAAAGGTGAAAATTTTAGATCTGGCTAAGAAGAACTTCTACGGACTTAGGAGGGGTACAAAAATGTCTCCTATAAAGACTTATGCATGTTTCCAATTTTTAACCTCCCTCTTGGCTTTAAGATGCTGAAGTTTGAGAAGTATGATGGACGCAATGATCTCGTAGCACATTTGAGACATTATTGTAACCAACCATGGGGTACTGGAGGGAAGGAATAATTACTCATGGCTTATTTTGGTGAGAGTCTTTCAAGTCTAGCCTTGGAATGATTTGTTGATCAGGACATCGACAAGCAGAATAGTTGGGATGACTTGGGTAAGGAATTTGTGAAACAATTCCAATACAATATGGAGTTGATTCCTGACAAAAACCTAACTAATATGATGAAGAGTACTAAAAGTTTCAGGGAGTATGCGATTAGATAGCGTGAACATACTGCTAGGGTAGAACTGCTAATGAAAAAAAGAAAGACAGTAGAGGTGTTTCTTTAAGAGCATGATGAAACATATTATCAACACTTGTTACCTGTATTAGCCATTTATTGAGGTCCTCAAAATATGAGAGATGATAGAAGATAGAATTAAGACCGGTCGCATTTTGAGTTTTGCAGCATTAAAAGAAACTACTCAAGCAATTCAAAAGAGTGGAGAAAATATTGGAGGGAAGAAGAATAAAGAAGATGTAGCTACTATTGTAGTTGGACAACAAACATACCCAAGAAGATCACATTTTTGTTACCCTCAGTCTCAATCCCAAGTTCATACCCAAGCCCTATATAATCACTTCTAAAATATATTATACTCTATTCCCCCACCTCCATATCTAGTATATAGAGCACAACCATATGTTCAACTCCTTTTTTACCCGTAATGGCACACACCAACTCCCCAAAGTCATCCTCTAACACTATAAACATACCAACCCTTCTACGTTCGATTTTTAATCCAAGCCAAATAATGAAATAAGGCAGAATCCAACAGATAGTTTCATACCAATTGGGCAATTGTATACCAGTTTATTCAAGAGATTGAGATAGTGGAGCATGATCACTCTTCTTGTGGGATACACTCCTGGCCCATATTCAAGGAATTTTAATCCTCATGTATGATATGAATATCATTCTAATGTTTAGGGTCACAGTATTGAAGATTGTCGAGCTTTGAAAATAGAAATGGAAAAGATGATTTAATTTAAATTGATTATGGTGTAGATCATTGACAGTGGGGAAAGCTCTAGTCATGCTAAAGTGAAAACTTATGGCTATGATATCAAGCTCAGCAATTGGGAAGTCACTCCTATCCATACTAGGAAGGATTTTTGGTAGATTGTCTTGTTTTGTTTTATTTTTTGTAATTCAAATTATTTTAGGGTTATAGTTTGGGATCTATCTTGTTTTGTTTCTTGTTGTTTATGTTCAAACCCTTCTATCTTTTCTTTCAACAAAATATAATGTCCCTTTCCATTTTATTTTATATTGTTTGTTTGTATTTTTTACTCTGTTAATTTTATGTTGGTTCTAGTGTTATGACATTCTTGTGGAATTTTCAATCTGATCATAAAATCTTATTTAATTATAAAACATGGAATCAGAAAAGAAAAGAGCAATTTGAGAAAATAGATAGTTGAGATATTGGCTGACCAAGTTGAAGCTTTCTAAGAATAAATTAAGGCAATCAAGTTGAGAATCATAGTAATAACTTTCTAATCACTTGAAAGACATATATAAATTAGGTCAAACAGTGGATGCACGAACTCTTATCAAGAGAAACAAAAAAACTTTGGTCCACTAAAGTATGAGTCATCTAATGTGAGGTGTGTATAACAAGGATGGAGTTGTATGTTTGACAAGAGAGGAAGAAGAAGTGACACACATGTTTAGTTAAAGTTAGTGTTGTTAAAATGTCATAAATGGTCTTCA
The DNA here is from genome assembly GCF_002878395.1 of Capsicum annuum. Lineage (NCBI taxonomy): Eukaryota > Viridiplantae > Streptophyta > Magnoliopsida > Solanales > Solanaceae > Capsicum > Capsicum annuum. The sequence goes on from NW_025891327.1 coordinate 88,190, forward strand.
TCTCTCTCTTTCTTATTTCATGTTATGTATTTGTATTTTTATGGATTGATATGACAAAGGCATTTTATTCTGATATGCAAAATTATACCATCCTTTGTTTACCTTGTTTGAGCTTTAGTTTTATTTTCTTTTATACCCCTCTATCAAAATTAAGATAGAGTCAGTAAGGTTTATAATAAAAAGTGTCAAGCAAAAGAATAGACTCAGAAAAGTCCCTCCCCCCAAATGAAAGATAAAAATATGTCAAAAAAAAAGAGAAGAGTGTAAAGAAAAATAGTCAAAAAAAAGTCCCAAAGAGAAAAAGAGTCAATAAAAGAGAAAATAAAATAAATCAGAATCAAGAAAAAGAATGAGTTATGTTTGACCTAATTCCCGTATTTTGAGGGTGAGCTATGTAGGAAGCCTCACTCTGGGTTTGGTCCAACAAAATAAACAATCTTGAATTTCCTAGTTAAAAAAACAGGGACATGGGTTAATTTTCATTTTCTGAGTCAATTCCAAAAGTTGTAAGTCTCACCCCACTTAAACTGTCGTTTAGGCCTCATGCTATTCGTTTTTTCTAACCCTATCCATAATCCAAGTATAACCAAAGAAAGACTTTTAGACCAATTTTTGAGAATGTTAAGGCTAAGCATGTAATGGAATATGATGATGCATTTTGGGAACTACTTGTCTTCCTTAGCATAAGGAACCAAGAAAGAAATTAAATGAGAGAGTCTTATTGGTCAAAACCCTCATGGGCACCTTAAGATGATTGTGATTTGAGAGAATGAAATGAGAGAGTCTTATAGGTGAAAATCCTCATAGGAATCATAGGTGAAAAGCTCACAGGAATCGTAAGATGATTTTGAGTTGGAAAAAATAAAATGAGAGAGTCTTATTGGTGAAACCTCTCATAGGCACCGTAAGACGATGGTGAGTTGAGAGAATGAAATGACAAAGTCTTGTTTGTGGAAACCCACATGATCACTGTAAAATAATTTTGAGTTGAGCGAAAGAAATGTGAGTATTGTTAGTGAAAACCCTTAGAAACACTTTAAGTGATGGTGAGTTGAGGAAAATATTAATGAGAGAGGCTTGTTGGTGAAAATCCTTCAAGGCATCACTGGCCGAATGACGTATATGAGTGCAATGGGTTTGAGAAAACAACTCAGTTTTAGGATTATTAACTCAATAATAATTGGTGAAAGTTCGGATAGAAAGATCAGGCAGTTCAATCCAAATGCATGTCATAATCATTAGAGTTGACTATCATTTTTTGATGAGTTTTTTTTTTCTTTTTCTTTTCTCTATTTTCAAAAAGGGACATACATTGTCTTTTTCTTCTTCTCTATTTTTGTGTTTTGATTTTGTTAGCTAAATAAAAATCATTATAATTTTCTCATATCTTTGAGTCAAGTTGATGTCAAAATAAGTAGGAAAAGATTACAAAACTTACTATCAAGTTCTTTAATTGCACAAAGCAAGACAAAAGGCCAACACATGAAAGAAGCATGATTGTAAGTCAGAACAAGGCATGCAAAAAGTTTTTGTCAATAGAAAAATTTGGGCATTCATTGAAATACCAAGGTTCAAAGGTTTTATTTGAGAAGCATAGCAAAACATAGATACTTTGTTTGGTTTAGAGTCACTCTTAATAATCTTAGTTTGGATCAATGGTGCAGTAAGACAATGATATGCCAATAGTTGGAAACAAGTTTAAATGTGACAAGTGCAAGAGCGATTGCCTCGAAAGCTAAAGCGACAAAGAACCCACCATGTTTTTAAATTCACAAGTTTTTTTGTATGAAACAGGAACACATGTTACCTTCAAATCAAGGACTTCAGAGCCTAAATATCAAAGGTTACAATGCCTCACTTCTTCAAATGTGAGAGACAATATTGTTGCCCAGGTTTGGTAATCATAATCATGGTAAATACTCATCAACTTATACCCCTAGGAGATGCACTTCATTGTTTGGGTATGGTTGTTAGGTGATGCACTTCCTAACTTAAGCCTTGACTCCTTGATGATGCACTTTCTAGTTGAGTCATTCCACTTAACGCTTAGGAGACTCACTTCCTTATTTGGGTAATTCAAGTTTTGTTGGATAGGTGGTTCACTTTCTAACTTAAGCCTTGACTCCTAGAAGATGCAATTTTTGGTCCAGTCATTCCACTTGACCCTTAGGAGACACTTTCTTTTTTGGGTAATTTAAGTTTCTCTTTTTAGGTGGGTCACTTCCTGACTTAAGCCTTGACCCCTAGAAGATACACTTTCTAGTCGAGTCATTCTACTTGACTCTTAGGAGATGCACTTCCTTGTTTGGGTAATTCAAGTTTTGTTTGTTAGGTGGATCACTTTCTAACTTAAGCCTTGACTTCTAGAATATGCACTTTCTAGTCGAATCATTCCACTTGATCCTTAGGAGACACACTTCCCTATCTGGGTAATTCACGTTTTGCTTGTTAAGTGGTTCAATTTCTAACTTAAGCCTGGACTCCTAGAAGATGCACTTTTTAGTCGAGTTATTCCACTTGACCTCTAGGAGACATACTTCCTTTTCTGGGTAATTTAAGTTTCGCTTGTTAGGTGGTTCACTTCCTAATTTAAGCCTTAACTCCTATTAGATGCACTTTCTAGTCGATTCATTCCACTTAACCCTTAGAAGACACACTTCCTTGCCAATGTATTTCAAGTTTCATTAGTCAGGTGACACTCTTCCTAAATTAAATCTTTATTTCTAGAAGATTATATTTCTATCCGAAATTCCTTGTTTTAATTCTTAGGAGACGCCTTCCTAGTCTTAACCATTTATCTTTATCCTCAAGAGAAGCATTTGATTTTCAGAGTCTTAATTAACCTTTGCGTTGGAATATTTTTCAAGTAGTTGTGATTGGGTTTGACAGCCACAAAATTTTTCTGATGATAAACTGGGGCAAAAATTTAATACATATTATTTGGAACTTCACTTTAGGACCTTACTAGAAAATGGGACTTTATTTTATTGGAAAATTTAATTTTTGTTTATCATAATATTTTTTTGCGATAATTTTTATTCTAGTTTTTGATATTTATTTCAGGATCCCACCTGGAGATCAGGGTGAAGAAATAGCAAGTCAGGAGCCTTCCTAGAGAATAGGGTGAGGAAATTGCAAGTTGAGAGCCCGCTTGAAGAACATAGTGATAAAAATGCAAGTCGGGAGCCTGCACGGACAACATGATGTTGAAATTGTAAGTCGGGAACCTACCCAGAGAATAGGGTGATGAAATTGCAAGCCCAGAATCCGCCCAAAGAATTGGGTGAGAAATAGAAAGTCAGGAGCCCACCTAAAGAACTGGGTAAAGAAGTCAAAAGTCAAAAAGGTAAAAAAATAGTAAGTCAAGAGCCATTCCTGAAGAACAGGGTATAAGAAGTCAACAAGGTGAAGAAATCATAAGCCAGGAGCCCGCCTGAAGAACATGGTGAACAAGTTGGAAGTCAATAAGGTGAAGAAATTATAAGTCAGGATCCTTCTTGAAGAACAGGGTGAATAAGTCAAAAGTCAACAAGGTGAAGAAATTATAATCTAGGAGACTGCTTGAAGAATAGGGTAAAGAAATCGAAAGTCAAAAAGTTGAAGAAATTACAAGTTAGGAGCCCGCCTAAAGAATAGGGTAAAGAAGTTAAAATTCAAGAAGGTGAAGAAATTGTAAGTCAAGATCCTACCTGAAGAACAGGGTGAAGAAATCAAAAGTCAACAGTTGAAGAAATAGTAAGTCAGGATCGTACCTGGAGAATAGGGTGAAGATTTTCAAATTCAAGTTAAAATTTTAGAAGTCCTACATGAAGAACATGGTCAATGTTCAAGTTCATCTCTAAAACTAAATTTTTTATGGAGAAAATGTCTATTCTCAAAGTTCAACCCAAAGAAGATTAGACCATTTTAACTTTTGAAAGCATTGAAGACTCAAGTCAAGACTCAAAGGAAGATGCATAGATAGGATTTTGTTATTTTAGTTATCATTTTAACTTATAATTTTCATTTTTGATGTAATGACAAAGCCTCAGACCAAAAACTCGACAGGGCCTCACTGGACTCTCCAACTTGGTATAGTCCCTCTCATTTTCAACCCTGGAACTATATGTGACTTGATTCCCACATAACTTTGGATAGGTATAATGCCTAAAATCAAGACTTATTTGTTCTTTGTCCTTCTATTTCTTCTATTTGATTAATGGTTGGGTAAAATTTTTGTCTCATTGTATACATCTTTGTCTGCAAACACTTTGTGTTTACAAACAAAGAGGGGCATGAGGAACTATGGTTCTATTATATTACCCATACTTTGATACCATAATTCATGGACTAGAATTTCGGACCATTTCTATTTTGGAGAGCATGAGTCATTCCACGAGTTGTATAATTATTTCACAATTTATGGTTTGGGTCATGGGTTTTTGGATTATTTTTTGCTTTTCTGGTCCTTATCAGTATGAGTCAGTGTATGGCTTATGCTCTTATCCCATGACTCATAAAATAATTCATGGTGACTGGTAATAAGGAAAGACTTAGGGTAGATTAGCACAAGGCATACATGGTCCATAGTTTGACTCATAGAACGATTTAAAAATTTCAATCATGAAAAATTTATCTAATTTTCTACATTAAGTTTGAGTTGAATCATGAAAATGATCCATAAGTTTACAGTTCCCCTTTTGATCATTCATCCTCGAATGAAGACTAAAACTATGTTGAGAAGAAAAGAACTATAAGCATCAGACTAGTTTCTAAAAGTAAATTTCTAGCATGACTTGAACTGATTTAGGCTAAGAGAAAGACTCAACTAAAACACAGGTAGCATGAATCTATACATAGAAACTGCAAGTGACTAACAAAGAATTGAAACTAAGAAGAGTACATAGAAGAAAAGTTAATCTTAGTGTTGGGAGGGAAATAATGTGATTACTTGGATAGAATATTAGCTTCTACATCCCTAGTTTCTCCCTCAACCAACAAATTTCTCCATAAAAACTTTATTGATACCACCTCCTAATTCCTTAACTTGCAAACTTACCTATCAAGTATCTCAACTAGCATCTCCTCACAATAAAGACTACTTTTCACACCAATACTTTCCAAAGGAACAACAATTGATGGATCACTAATGCATTTCTTAAATAGGGTCACCTGGAACACTTGGTGCACTGCTGCTTACTCACAGAAAAATATAACTCATAGGCCACATTTCCAATCCATCCCGAAATCCTATAACGAACAATATACTGAGGATTAAGTTTCCCCTTTTTACCAAATATCATTGCCCCTTTTATTGGTGAAACTTTCAAAAACACCCAGCCAACAACACCAAACTCAAGGTCCCTTACCCTTACATTTGTATAAGATTTCTAATAACTCAAGAACTGTTCAACCTCTTCTTAATTATATAAAAATTTTCCATTGCCACATGAACCAAATCTAGTCCTACCAAAGTAGATTTAGCTACCTCAAACCAACCCATACCCCTATACCTGTAAGTATCTCAAATGAGCTATCTGGATTCTAAAATATAATCTGTTATTATAAACAAACTCTAAGGGGTCAATAATCAACCAGTTACCATTGAAGTTGATCATACAATGCCTCAACATATCCTATAAATTCTGGATGGTATGTTGTGCCTGTCCATATATTTGAGGAAGAAACTCCATGCTGAGATCTAATCGGCTTGGCCCATCTAGAAAGACTTTCAAAACTGAGAACCCCTAGCTGAAATAAAAAACAAGGAAACCCTATGTAACCTAACCAAATCATAGATGTAGAGTCTTACATAGTACTCTACTTAATTTGTAGTCTTGAAAATAAAAGTGTGTTGACTTAGTCATTCTATCTATTACCACCCAAATCGAATCATGCTTTTATCGAGTACAGGGTAACCCTATGATGAAATCCATAATTATTATTTCCTTTGTTCAAGTAGGAATTTTTATATCATGAGTCATACCTATCAGTATTTGATGAATAACCTTTACCTACTGGAAATTAGGACAGTCATATATCTATAATGTCCCTCTTTACTATTCCACCAATGAATTTTCCATTGATCACAGTACACCTTAATGGAACTTGGATGAATAGACTACCTAGAGCTATGAGCATCTATCATAAGTTGAGGGATAATTTGACCCTCAACTTATCTATATCAACATATAATCTACCCTAATAATGAAGAACACCATCTCATGCTTAGGATAAAAACTCCATTTTATAATCTTAGACTTTATCTTTCAACTTCTGCAAAATAGGATTACTGCTTTACATTCCCCTAAATTCCAATAAAAGAAAGACTCTAAACTATTTTGAATAATAACATAGTATACTCTAAATCTATAAGATGAAGCCAAAAATAACTAAGCTTATGAACATCTCTGATCAATTCCTTCTTCCTTTCCTCAACATGGGTCATACTACTTATTACAACCTACTAAGAACGTCAACCACCATATTTATCTTACCCGAATAGTAAAGCACACTTATGGACACTATAGAAGTAGTGCCTCCAAATTTTTAAGGCAAAACTATTATTTCTAACTCAAGATCATGAGTCTGGTAGTTCTTCTCATAAACCTTGAGCTGTCTATAAGCATAAGCAATGACCTTACTATTCTACATTAGCACATAACTAAGACCAACTTTTAAAGCATTACAATAGACTATGAAATTGTCTATACCCTCTGGAAAAGGCAATTGGAGTAGAATAAATTGAGCCTTCAAATCCTGAAAGACCTTCTCACAAGCCTTGAAACACTAAAACTTTTTATTTTTCTAAATTAATCTATTCAATGGCATAACAATAGATGAGAACCCTTGAACAAATCTTATGTAATAACCAGCCAAGCCTAAAATACTTCTAATGTTTGATGAAGAAGTAGGTTTGGGATAGTTTTTCACTACCCCTATCTTTTAAGAGTCTACCTAAACACCCTTACAAGACATAACATGATCAATGAATGCAACTGACCTCAACTAAAAATTGCACGTGCTGAACTTAAAAGCCAACTGGCAGTCCTTGAGAGTCTGCAACATAACTCTCAAATAATCTACATGCTCCTCCCCACTTTAGGTGTAATAAAAAATATCATCTATGTATATAATGACAAACATATCTAAGTAATAGATAACTACCTTATTCATCTAGTACATTAAACCAACAGGAGCATTTGTTATTCCAAAAGACATAACAAAAATTCACAGTGACCATACAAAAATATAAAAGTTATCTTCAAAAATGTCACACTCCCTATCTGAGCTGATGATATCCTGATCTGATACCAATATTAGTGAAATAATAAATGTCCAATAGATAGACAAACATATCATCAATTCTAGTAATGGGATACTTATTCGTAATGGTGACCTTATTCAAATGACAATAGTCGATACATATTATGGAGAATATAATTTCTTTCATTTAAAAAAGATATGATCACCTAGAGGAAAACATTTGGTAGGATAAAGCCTTTATTCTAAAGTTCTTTTAATAATTTTTTTAAATTCCTTAAATAGTTGGAGCCATTTTATAAAGAGGAATATAAATGGGTTGTATATCTAAAGAAGGTCATCTCAACATCAATCTTCCATTTAGGAGGGACTCTGGGTAGATGCACAAGAAACAATTTAGGAAACTTACTAACTATAGGAATTTTCTGAAGAGATGAGGTTTTATACTAAGAGTTCTTAACCTAAACTAGATGATAGATCACCTTATTAGACATTATCTTCTTATCCATAAGGTAAAAGTTGAAATGACCTACAGGTGCTATAGGACCCTTCCACTCTAAGACAAAATCATTTAGAAACTAAAAGTTTGTGATGTTGGTTCGACAATTGGTGAAGACATAATAGGAATATATCTAATCCATGCCAAGAATGATATAAAATTTTGTTATGACTAACTCAAATAACTCAATTAAATTAACTATAATGACTCTGGTATGGACTGAGACCAGATAATTTCTATACACCTTTCTAACTATGATTAACTCACCAATTGGAGTGGAAACAAAAAAAGGTTCAAGGAGTTTTTTTGGACCAACTCTAAACTTAATAGCAACATATGGTGTCACATAAGACAATGTAGCCCCAGGGTATAACAAAAGCATACACATTATTACAAAAATCCGCATCATTCTAGTGACAACATCTGCTGAGCTTTCTTGATCCCAAGAAGATTAAAGTGGATAAAAGTAGTTATGGTGCTAACCACTATTTGTACTAGAAATGGTATCGTGCTAAGTTGTGTAATCTGCTGGAGTTGCTGAAGAAGTAGATTTAGCTTGACCACCTGTATTTCCCTACTTGGTGGAGGAGCAATCTTTCAATTGGTGACCAACACTTCATATTCAAAACATACCTTTTTTACATAAAGTCACCCCTGGGTGGATTTTACCACACTTCCTACAAGTAGGGTAAGAAGGCCCCCTTATACTATATTTTGAATAAGAGCCTAGTGCATGATCCTTTTGATCATTTCTAGGTCTTGGTATTGGAGATGGAGTACTAGATGATAATGGATTTGATTCTAATTCACTCTTCTAGAAAAAAATACCAAATCCCACCATCAATTTGTTGTTGGCTAAACAAAGTTACCTATTCTATCCCTCTAATTCTCTTTTCCCCTTTTTTTAGTTTATTCTCTTTTATTTATAAGCACGAGTCATCAATATAGAGAAATACATATTCCTAATCAACATAAAAAGTGTTGCACTCTCTTTTAACTAATTTTGAAACCCTAAAAAAAACTTACCTTTTTTATCCCTTGTCTCGACCACTATTTTCTAATCATACCTGGATAGTTGAATAAACGTTAATCCTTATTCATTCACTAACATAGACCCATGCTTCAAGTTCATAAATTCCTCAAACTTTCCTTCTGTCAACTATCTCATAAATAACCAATCAAGAAAAATATCAACAATGTCTTCCCAAATAGCAGGAGTTACATTTTTACCATAGCTATCTTTCTACTGAGTAAACCATATGTATGCCATATCCTTAAGTTGATTGGAAGCCAACTCAACCCTTTCAACCTCAAACATATGCATAACCTGGAGAATTATCTTTAATTTATTAATAAGGCTATGTGGGTTTTCCTTAACCTTGGACCCAACAATAGTAGATTTATGCAAAAAAGTCTTTGACTCGGGAAATAATTAATCCACTATTTAGGTTAGCCTGGACTGCTACTAACTGATTTATTGGGAGTCATAGCCTGACTTAACATTTGAATGGTATTGAAAAATAAGACATTAATAACCTTATTATTCATTATTTTTTGGGTAGCTAGATAATATTTTAGTTGTCCTTTGTCTGTTGTTTTTTCATAGAGGCATTATAAAATATGCATAAAGCATGAGTAGAGGGATATATATAGCTAAATTTTATTGTATGATAATGGACATGAAAGCAATGAAGATTTTCTACAACATCTCATAGCCTTCCCCTCATAAGTATGGTACGCTTCATGTCTATAAATGAGACTTTAGTGAATATGACTTCTCAGAATCCTAAGACACTTGAAACTTGTGCTCTAATACCAAGTTTGTTACTATCTGAGTCTAATCCTAGGCTGAGATAAGGTATATAGAATTAAAAGTGATCCAAACCAAACCCTTAATACTAGCATATTACAAAGAGATAATATTGAAATACTGAGAGGAAGCATAATTATGTTTGAGTGGATAATTTTAATAAAATATTAACTGTTTTGCTACAAAAAACATATGAAGTCAAAGTAACATACAAGACTATCTCTGTGTGATATAAGCCTCTACTACTGAATAAGAGAAGTTGTTAGGATAAGATCCCCAACTAACTTTAAAACAACTTACAGATGAAGACTAACAATATCTATAATGAAAGAAATACTAGTTCACTATTTCCCTCAAATGTAGAGAACTTACTAACACTAGAATGGAATATCTACTATCCTGGTCTAGCCATGATTCAGAGAACATACACCAAAATCTATATCGTGATAAGATATTGTGTAAAAGAGAGAATATGGTTAGTACTACTGAATGTAATAAGCATGTGAGATATGCAATGTCATAAATGATTCTTCAAAACACACTTTAAATTACTTTTAGATGTAATCAAGATGGAAAAAATGAAGTATATCGAAAAGTCATGAAATTTATTAACTTAACTGAATAATATAAGCCATGTACATATGTTATGTTTAAATTATTTCTAAGGGGATGTTTCTTATAGTTAACATACACCATGTGAGAAACATAGAGTCTAACGTACAACCCTAGTTGGAAGTGTTCCATATACCTTTCCAAGGGTAAAAAATTTATCTTTTATGAATTTACTAACTAAGTAAAACACCTCGGATTTTGGCCCTTGGAAATTTCTTGAGCTTTGAGCTCACTACCTTGGTAACGACTCACCCTACAAGTCATAGGGTGTCCTAAAGAGTTGTTGGGATGAGTCATAGCCAAATCAGTAAGTTTGTGGGTAGATTCTGCTCTGTGTATGAGTGTCTCACTAAGATCCATAACGATATGTCACGAGTCATTAGGTGTAATCGTAGGTTGTCCAGTGTAAGTCTCTAGTTGGGTTCTGTGTCGACTACTAATGGACCCTATGAGTTGTAGGGTTTCATTACGAGTGATGCCATTGAGTCATAAGGATAATGGTGTAGGGTACCTTGGAGGTACTGCCGTGGTTACAACTCATGGCAACGAGTCATAAGGAGTGGCTATGAGTCAAGGGTTGACTCGTAGTCAAAGGCGACCCTTTTTAATCTCTTAAGTTAAGGGAATTCTAGTTATTTCTCCTCTTACCCAACTTGAAACCCATGTCTTATAACCTCATTAGGGTGTAATTAGCACTCTTAAACACATCAAAGTAACTTCTCAACACTATTAAATTCCTCAACATAAAGAACACTTATGGTTTTCATGAGGTTGGTCAATTAGGGCTTTCAAGGGTTATTTTTCTCCAAACATCTTACTATTTCAGGCATGTTACTCTTCCCTCATTATTAATTTGTAAAAATAATATGTTAAGGTATTTTTTTGAGATACTTTTTTGGTTTTGAAACAAAGGTTAGTTTTTTTAATGATTATGAATTGAACAATATTTCTCATGGTTTTGCATATGATTTTCATGCTTTATGGTTTTGAACTTATGGGTGCATGGGTACAGTGAATGAACTAGGGAATTGTTATTTTCCCCAACTTGTGACTTTGAAGTAGTTATGTCCCCAACCCCATAAGGTGAAATTGGTTTTAATTATGAGAATGGTGGGAATTTGTAAAATTGAACAGTCTTGAACTACTGCATGATGTAAAGAGGTATTTGAAATACAATGGTCTAATTTAATGAACAAAGGGAATCGGTGTTCGCCCACCTCATATTAATGAACAAAGGGTGTTGTTTTCTCCAAATCTAATGAAAATTATTTAGCATGTTGTTGTTACCTTGCAAGTGTAGTTAGTATGGTGATACCAACAATGTATGCCTTAATGTGATTGTGTTAAACAAATGAGATATGTGACACTTGTTTTAATTTAGCTCTAATAAGGGTTGTGTATCTGAGTCATGAAAGTGGAGGTCCGAGTGATCAATACATGAAACTGGGTTTGCCGACGTAGGGGTCAAAGTGACTAGGGAGGATAGAATCTCTCATTATTATTTCATAGTTAGGGAGGTTTGAATCTCACGTAAATCATTATAAGATTGGTTTCTTAAGTCACCATAGTATATGTTGGGAGGTTTGAGTCGCCCATATTACTATATATAAGATTATTCTTTGGTTTGTGTGGCTACACACACTAGAGCCCGACCAAGGTGTGAGAGCTTGGGCCAATATAGCCTGTGGGTACATGTTATGATAATTAAGCTACACAATCTAGTCTAAAGTTTTGAAAGTGCATGTTAAGCCTTGTTCCATATCCCAATATGTAATATATATATATATATATGTATACATATTTGATTACGTGCATTGGTTTGAATGATTTTTGATTTATTGATCATGTCATTATGTTATCCCTATTCCTGAATTACATGCTAGCGTTTACCCTAATAACCGGCTTTGAATGTTGTATCCCCATACAATATAGGAATTGGTCATACTTCTACTCCTCCTACATAGTGATTAGGATTTGAGATCAACTTGTGAGTTGACATTAAAGTGGTGAGCTTGCATACATTTCATTTTTTCCCTCTTATGTCTTAGAATTATTTATTTTCTATAGTCGGGAGTATGTCCAGACACTTTATTAATATTCAATTTTGGATCATTTTTAGGAAGCTTTGTTTGAACTACTATTGTTATTGGGTAAAGTTGATAAGTTGTTTCGCTGGTCGTCAATTGTCAGTTATAGATATGCATTAAACTTTTATTACACTATTTCACACTATCTTGTTATATTTTCATGATTTAACCTTCATTGGTATGAGTGATGTTTGGTTTGGTTAGGTGTAGGGGGTGATCTCCGATCCATATGGGACTTGAGATACCTGACACAACTCAACCTTGGTTCAAGTTGTATTAAGGTGGTATCATATCCTAGGTTCATGGTCAATTAGGTGTCTATATAGCCGTGTCGAGTAGATTCTCTTTTATGGGTGTTTAGCGTGCCACACTTATAAGGAAGAGGCTATGAGGTATTTTGAAATGTTCCCCTTTCTTGTTGATCTATTTTAAGCTATAAAGTCTAAGGTTTTGAGTCTCTCTAATTCCCATGTGTTGTCTTTTCAAATCATGCCTCCCAGATAATCTGAAACTCATGGAAACTCCTCTAACCCTCTTGAGGACAATGCTGATGGGACACAAAAGTCCTCTTTGAGCTCTTTAGGCTGATGTGTCGAATGCAGAATTTTATCAGTCTATTCATATATTGGCTTAGTTTGTAGCTTCTTAGTCTGAGCATGTTGCTTCTATTATTCCATCTTTTAAGGCCACTAGAGTTGGCCAGTTCATGAGGTTGAGTACTCCTATGTTCACTAGTTCTAAAGTTGAGGAAGATCCTCAAAACTTTTTTGATGAGATAGAAAATATCTTCTGTGTGAAGCATGCTTCTAATGCATAGGGTGCAAAATTTGCTGCCTATCAACTAAAGGATGTTGCATACCAATTTTAAGAGAAATAGGAATAGTCTAGGGGAGCCGATCCGAATCTACACTATGGGATAATTTCTCTAGTACTTTCTGGATAACTTCTTTCCTCAAGAGTTGAGGGAGGCAAAAGTGGAAGTGTTTGTTAATCCAAAGCAAAGTAGGATGATGATCAAAGAGTATTCCTTGAAATTCCATCAGTTGTCCCAGTTTGCTCTTGGGTTAGTGTCTAGCGTGAGGGATAGAATGAGGAAATTTCTTTGGGGTTATCCCATTATTTGATTCGAGAGAATAAGGTTGCCTTTTTGAACAAAGATATAGACATTTATAAATTGGTTGGGTATATACAATGGGTTGAGAAAAAGAAGAAAAAGTAGGTGGAGATAGGGGAAAGGCAGAGTAAGAAGTGTAGATTTTTTGATCAGGGTGGAGGTCAGTAATAGAGTGGTGGTAATAGTTGAAAGTGGTCTAATAATAAGTGGGGGAGTTTTGGTTCCTACTCTATGGCTAGTGCTCCTTATCCAAATACGTCTGATGATCATCGTTCTTAGCATGATAGTGGGTTTAGGGCACAAGGTGCTAATCTCAGGCTGGTAGGGCTGAGTCAGCTCCATTATATCCTTCTTGTAGATTCTTCGGGCAGGTGCACCATGGTTTTTGTGAAGAGGGGAGGAATATGTGTTTTAAATGATGTCAAATTAGTCACTTGTCGAGGGATTGTGCTTCTAAGGTTGCTTCAGCGGCAAATAAGATTCCTATTGCCACTTCATCAGCTCCTGTATTAAAGGGTGCTACTTCTGGTACCGACACTGGCTGGAATTGCTTGTATGCTCTCGCTACCCTTCAGGATTCTGAGGTATCAACCAATGTTGTCATTGGTATGTTATTACTCTTTTCATATGATGTGTATTTCTTTTTTGATCTTGGGTCTACTCTTTCTTATATGACCCCATTTATGGCTATCCATTTTGGTTTTAGCCCCAAGTGTATCCCTAGCCCCTTTTGTGTTTTTACCCCAGTAGGTGACTCTGTGGTTGCTAGATGAGTCTATAGAGGTTGTGTGGTATCTGTTGGTGGCAGAGAAACTCTAGTAGATCTGATAGAGTTAGATATGGTTGATTTTGATGTCATATTAGGGATGGACTAGTTGCACTCATTCTATGCCTCCTTAGATTGTCGAACCTTTAAGATCATGTTTAGATTCCCTAATGAGCCGGTCATTAAGTAGGAAGGGGGTTCTCTAGTTCCTAAAGGAAGATTCATATCGTATCTTAGAGCTCGGAGGTTGATTTCCAAGGGATGTCTTTATCATTTGGTTTGGGTTAAAGAATCTAACTTGGAGGTTCCTTCCTTATAGTCTGTTCCCGTGGTTAATGAATTCCTCAAGGTTTTTCCTGATGTTCTTTTTGGTATACCTACCGATAGGGAAATTGATTTTAGGATTTACCTTATTCCGGATACTTATCCTATCTTTATCCCTCCTTATAGAATGGCTCTGACTAAGTTGAAGGAGCTTAATGAGTAATTGAAAGACCTCCTTGACAAGGGTTTTATCCGTCCTAGTGTATCTTCATGGGGTGATCTTGTGTTGTTCGTGCATAAGAAGAACGGTTCGAGTCCTGGAAACTGCGTTTACCGATGCAGGGGTCAAAGTTACAAGGGAGGTTCAAGTCCCCCTTATTATTATTTCATAATTAGAGAGATTTGAGTCACTCATAAATCATTATATAATCAGGTGCTTAAGCCACCTTAGTATATGTTTGGAGGTTTGAGTCCCGCATATGTATATTTATGAGATTATTCTTTGGTTTGTGCGGCTACACACACTGGTGCCTGGCCAGGGGTGAGAGCTGTATCCCATATAGCCCGTGGGTATATGTTATGACGATTGAGATACACAATCCAGGCAAATTTTTTGAAAGTGCATATTAAGCCTTGTTCCCTATCTCGTCATGTGATATATATATATATATGCATTTGATTACGTATATTGGTTTGAATGATTTTTGAACTGTTGATCATGTCATTATGTTATCCCTATCATTGAGTTACATGCTAGCACTCACCTTGCTAACCATTATCAGATGTTGTATCCCCATGCAATGCAGGAATTGGTCTTACTTCTGCTCCTCCTGCTCAGTGATTAGGTTTCGGTATTAGCTTGTGAGTTGACATTGAAGTGGCGAGTTTCCATACATCGAAAGTCTACATTTTATGTTTTATTTCTCTTATGTCTTAGACTTATTTATTGGCTATAGTCGGGGGCACGTCTCGATACTTTATTGATATTCAGTTTTGGATCATTGTTTAGGAGGCTTTGGTTGGACTACTATGGTTATTGGGCGGTGTCGGTCATTTGTTTGGCAGGTTGTTGGTTGTTGATTGTAGATATGCATTAAACTTTTCTCAAGGTATTGCATGCTTTCTTGTTATATGTTTGGGATCCATCTATCATTGGTGTATGTGGTGCTTGGTTTGGTTAGGTGTAGGGGTGAACTCTGATCCACGTGGGACATGAGATACCCGCATGGCCCAACCCTGGTTTGGGTCTTGTCACTAAGCCTATTGGGATAAATGTGTCAATCTCAATTGGTAAAAGACCCTTATTCTATGGTGGCGACATAGTTCTAGGCCTTAGGCTTTCTAGAACCTGTGTCTGCTCGGTGCTAAATTATACTCCCAAAATAATTTTACTATTTACCCATAATAGATAAATTGTGTCTAAAAATAATATATGAACTAGTTAGTGATGCTATATTTACTGAATTCTGTGATTATGTGTTTATAACATGTCTAATTGTACTAAAATAGGCTAAAATCTATCAAATCATGCATAATTGTTGTTCAACCATAATAACTGAATTGGAACCATCATAAATCATACATAGTCATTTTTAACTAGAACCATTATTATAAAATATCACAAGTAAAATGAATTTCAAGAAATATGCATAATTTGGTATAAAGCATTATAAAGTATGAAAATCATAATAAAAATATAGAGTTTTTGGAATAAGGGTAAATGAAATTCTTATTGAACTCCCACATACCCGATAGTTGGAGAAATCCAAATTAGAACTAATATTTGTGGAGACTTGAAGGAGAAAAACTAAGCCAAGACTTGGGAGGATCTTTCTGCCTTAGAAACTTTTAATCAATGATTATGATGAATAACTGATTGACTAATTGTCATGACCCAAACCAGGGCCTAGTCGTGATGGATATCTCAAGTCCATCATAGTAAGGAGACCACCCCCTTTGTCCTAAACTTTAGAGCGCAATGAATGAATATTGTGGATGCCAACCAAAATAGTAATAGAGATAAATGGAACAAACGAAATCTAAGAGTCTAAACAAACAACCAATCATCCCAATACTTGTCCACAAAAGCCTTTAAAATAAGAAATACCAACTAAGTCAAGCATGCCCCCGTCTATGACCAGAAGAATTCAAAATAAAATACTAAGAAAATAATAAAACCAATGAAATGACCAAGCCTTCCAAGAGATGGAGGCTCACTACTTCACTACAGATCAATATACGTACAACACCACTAATGCTGTACAAGGGTAACAGAAAAGCCCTCAGACTCTACATCATGCAATGATAAGCATCTACGGATGGTCAGTGGGGCGTGCAACGGTATGTAACTCAGGAAAAGGAATAAAATAATGCCTATTCCAAAACCCATCAAAGTCACATACACAACATTTATATATACATATATAGGATGTAGGGTTAGGGACAAGGGTCATGAACATGAGAGTTTAACCATTAGCTTGAATTGTGTAGCTCGCTCCTTCCTAAAGGAACCCATGGGCTATATGGGTCCAGCTCCCCCTGTTAAAAAGGACCAGTGCGTGTTAGCAGGCACAAACTGAGGAAAGGCTAAATATACCAAGGTAATAGCCACCAAAAATATAGTGTATATCTAGACACAATCATATACACCCCCACACAGGTAAATGTGGTTTCTAGTGTTGGTCCCTCCAGGACTACACCTCACAGTGAGCTATACAATTCCTCTTAAGCCTATATCAAAATAGTTTGCACTTAAACCCAACCGTTAACTAAGGAGTCATTTATTAAGGCATTTACCAACATGGTATCATCATACTAATATTCTTGAAATATAATTCAATTATGCCAAACTATTCCATTTAACCACTTAGAATCCTAAGTTCCATTTGAAATAAAAACCATGTCCACCAAGGGCATTCCAAGGTCATTGTTATCCATTTTTCCTATAATGAAATACAGTGTTCTCAAAAGATGAGTTAAACTATGTAAAATCCTTGTTTAAAGCAAAGTTAACAATATGGATTGAGGTTAATGCCATTACCAAGCTAAAAATTCATCCATTTGGGGAAACCCATGTCACCCATTCAAATAAATATCATAATGCACCAATTTAGTCCCAAAAAACATCAATTAAAATATTAATAATCCATTTAAAACATGGGAAAAGCAATTCAAGTAATAACAATCGAAACCCCTCAGTCCAATTTCAAACCCATCAATTAAAACACATGAATATTAATAGAATAAATGCCACAATGTAAAATTCAAGTTAAGGAATAAGAAACATGCCTGAAATACCAAAGAATTTAAATAGAAATCGTAGTTTGGAGCTTGAATGGTGAATGAAGTTTCTTCGTTGGAGAGTTAAAGAAGAAAAGTAATGTTTTGATCTTTGAAAACTGAAGAAAAGGGCTCACTTTGATGTTTAAAAGTCGTGTAAATGGTAAAAGGACCAAAATCCCTCACACGATGTAAATAAAAAAAATTGGATGAAAAATATATAGCAGCGTGGGATACTGCTATTGTGGATCTTAGCCTCTGTGCCATGCCCTTATCAAACAGGTAAGTGGCATGGCACACCACTATTGTAGAGGCTTACTTCCTCGGGGTCCCAAAATAGCCCCGAACCCCTTTCAAAATTTTTTGAAACTTTTCCAAAATACCCTTTTAACATCCCTAATCATGATTAAAGTAAGAAATTGACATTATGCACACGAAAGGGTCAAAAATAAATTCATTAAAATTTTGAGGGGTCCTACATTAAACCCCTCTTTTGATCATTCGTCTTCGAATAAGATGGTAGGACATGTTTTGCATGGTAATAACAAGAATACATTAGATCAAATGACAAATTCGAAATGCGATAAGAGGAAAATGAAACCAATACCTTAAGCACTTTCATTCGATGTAGGGAACAAGAATGGGCACTTCGATCTCATATCTTCCTCGACTTCCTTTGTAGCTTTTTCCACCTTTTGATTTCTCCAAAGGATATTCACCAAAGCTAGATCCTTTGTCCTTAATCTATAAAATTACCTATCTAATATCTCGATCGGTACTTCCTCATAAGACAACAAACCCATAACACCAACATCCTCAATAGGCACTATCAATGAAGGGTCACCTATACACTTTTTCAGACACATAGAAAGTGTGATGAATAGAGTATAGACTTGCTGATCAATCCAACTCATAAGTGACATTCTCAACTCTCCTTACAATTTGATATAGACTAATATAACGGGGACTAAGCTTCCCCTTCATCCCATCGATTCCCCTTCATCCCAAATCTCATCAGTCCTTTCATAAGATACACCTTCAAGAACACCCAATCACTAACCTCAAACTCTAACTCCATCTGCCTTACATTTGCATAAGACTTTTGGCGACTCTGAGAAGTCTTGTGTCTTTCTCTAATAAATTTTACCTTCTCAATGGCTTGGCAAACCAAGTCAGGAACAAACAACCTAGTCTCACCCATCTCAAACTATCCAATAGGAGACCTACACGTCCTACTATAAAGAGCTTCAAAAAGGAGCCATTATGATAAAAAAAATGGTAATTATTATAACCAAACTCAATAATAGGAAAATGGTCAAACCAACTTCCCTTAGAATCAAACACACAATCCCTTAGCATATCCTCTAAAGTCTTAATAGTACGGTCTATTTGTCTATCCATTTAAGGGTGAAAATTAGTGCTAAGGTTCACCTGAGTATCCAAACCTTTCTGAAATGCATGTCAAAAGTGAGAAGAAAATTGTGTAGCTCAATCTGTGATGATGGACACTAGAGCTCCATGCAACTTAACTATCTCCTGAATGAATAACTTAGCATAATCCTCTCCTGAGTAGTTAGTCCTCACAGGCAAGAAGTGAGCAGACTTAGTCATTCTATACACAATGACCTAAATAGAGTCATAATGATTGCGAGATCGCATAAGATCCATAGAGAAATCCTTATTAATCATCTCCCACTTCTATATGGGCAACTTTATCTCTTGAGACATGCCACAAAGCCTCAAATGTTCAACCTTGACTTGCTAAAAAACCATACACTTAGCCATAAAGCTTACCACATCTCTCTTTAAATTATTGCATAAGTAGATTTCCTTCAAGTCATGGTACATTTTAGTATAAACCTGCTAAACTATACATCTAGAATCATGAGCTTCAGCCAAAATACTTTCCCACAACCCATTAAAATTAAGAACATACAACCTTCCTTGTTACCTTAGAATGTCATCTCTCCCAATCTCAAATGTCATAAATTTTTACTAACCCACATCATTCTTAATCATCATAAGAAAATAATCCAAGGCCTGCTTTTTCTTCACCACAACACTAAGAGATGATTTAACAAATTTCTAAACAATCACTCTTCTATCCTCAGATTCCAATGAACTCAAAAGTTAGACAACCAGTAAATATCCTTTACCAACCCTCTTTTCTCCTCCTCAATATGAGATAATCTTTCCAAGGACAACCTGCTAAGAGCATCAATAGTAATGTTAACTTTACCTTGATGGTAGTGCAAACATATATCATAATCCTTAAGTAGCTTGAGCCACTACCTTTGCCTTAGGTTTAATCCCTTTCGTGTAAACACATACTGTAAGCTCTTATGGTTTGAAAAAATAACCATATGCACTCCATGCAGAGATGCAAGATTTTCAAGGCAAAGACCACAACCTCCATTTCCAGATCATGATTAAGGTAATTTCTCTCATGAAACTTAATTATCCTAGAAGCATAGGCTATAAGTTTGCCATGCTTCATCAAAATACAACCTAAACCCACACTTAATGCATCACAATACACAACGAACCCATCAGTACTCTTAGGCTGTGTCAAAACTAGAACATAAGTCAACTTATCCTTCAACTTCTTAAAATTACTTTCTCAAGAATTAGACTACAAAAACTTAACCTTTTTCTATGTTAGCTACGTCAATAGAGCAACAATAGATGATAAGCTCTCTACAAAACTCCTATAATACCAAGCCAAGCTTAAGAAGCTCCTAATGTTATTTGGAGTCATGGGTCTAGGCCACTTCTTAACTGCCTCAACTTTTTGTGGATCTACCTTGATCCCTCACTTGAAACAATATTCCCCAGAAAGGTCACAACACTCAGCAAAAATTCACACATAGAAAACTTTGCATATAATTTTTGGTCCTTAAGAGTTTGCAACACAATTCGGAGGAGATTGGCATAATGCTCCTTACTCTCAGAGTATGCCAAAATATCATCAATTAGGACTATAAGAAACAAAACCAAAAACTCCTTAAATGCTTGATTTTTAAGATCCATGAAAGTAGCCAGGGCATTAGTCAATCTGAATGACATAACCAAAAACTTATAATGGCCATATTGGGTCCTAAAAGTAGTCTTAGGAATATCTATCTCCCTGATATTTAGTTGATGGTAGCCCAATCAAAGATCAATTTTTGAGAAACACCAGCGCTCTGAAGCTGATCGAAAAGGTCATCAATCCTAGGATGAGGCTACTTATTCTTCATTTTAACCTTATTGAACTGATGATAGTCTATACACATTCGAAGAGACCCATCTTTCTTTTGTATGAAAAGTATAAAACAACCCCTCAAAGAACACAAGAGAAGATGAAACCCTTATCAAGAAGATCCTTCAACTATTCCTTTAGCTCCTTTAGCTTAGTCGAAGCCAATATATAAATAGGAATGAAAGTGGGATGGGTATTCGATAGAAGATTAATCTCAAAATCTATATCCCTATTGGGAGGAATTCCAAAATGATCATTGGTAAAAACTTCAGGAAACTCATTAACCACAGGGACAAATCTAAAAGAATGACTTTCAGGATTAAAATTGTTTAGCTAACCTTGATGATACAAACACCCTTTGAAAACAATTTCTGAGCTCTATTATACTAAATAAACTTCCCTTTAGGTACTAAGGAACTCCTTTCCCATTTAATTATAGGTATATTAGGAAAATGGAAACTGACCTTTTGGATCCTACAATCCAGAGATGCATAGCATGAATGGAGCCAACTCATCCCTAAGATAACATCAAATCCACCATCTCAAGTTCTATCAAATTAACTAATGTCTTTCATGGACATCATAAAACCCCCTACAGATTTTTCTAGCAACAATAGAATCACCCACTAGAGTAGAAATAGAAAATAGGTTAGAAATATTTTTGGGATCAAAACCAAAGTGTACAGCCACATAAGGGGTCATATAAGATAGGGTAGAACCCAAATCAAGTAAACAATAAACATCATGAGAGAAGAGCTTAATATACCAGTGATAATGTCTGGGGATGCCTCAGATTCTTGACAACTAGCAAGTGTATAGAGGCAATTCTGTCCACTACCGGTACCTAAAGTAGTCCCCTTAGGTACAAGAGTTAAAGAAGTGACGACCGAAATCTTATTATCTCCAGTGAAAGCTTTAGCTCTAGGATAATTTCTCTACAGATGACTAGACTGGCCATAATTAAAACATATGTTCCTCTCCTCCTTAAAATAACCACGGTGAAGCTACCAGCAAAATCATTAATGAGGATAAGGTGGGGCTGACTAAGCTCCACTAACCTGAGATTGGGCACTCTATGCCTTAAGACCACTGCTAGACTGGAAATGACGATCACTAGAGGGATTAGGATAAAGATCAATAGCATTTGAATATGAATTTACCCAATTATTCTTCTTGGTCTACTATTTACCATCTTTTCCATTATTTTTTTAACTTGTGCCCTTATCTGAATATCTAAACTTCTTGTTCTGCCTCTCTCCCATCTCTACTTATTTTTTTCTGATCCTCTACCTATTGCATATAAACCACCAATATGGAGATGTCAATATCATTATTTAACATCACAGCCTTGTACTCCAGCATCAAATCATGAGATAAACTAGAAGTGAACTTCCTAATTTTGGATCTCATATTAGACACTAACTTAAGAGCATAATGGGTCAACTACTGGAAGTTTAGGGGATACTCCTTAACACTCATCTTACCCCACTTCAAGTTCACAAACTCTTTGGCCTTAGCTTATCTTGACTCCTAAGAAAGAAGTGATCAAGAAAAGCACTAGAAAAATCATCCCACACTGCCGGCTAAACATCATCACCCCTCATTGCTTCCCATTCCCCACACCACTAGTAAGCAATATCTTTCAATTGATAGGTAGAAAACTCTACAACCTCTGAATCAGTAGCATGCATAACACTAAAAATCTTCTCTATCTTATTGATAAACCCCTGAGGATTCTCATCAGCCTTAGATACTATAAAGGTTAGGGGATTCAACCTCATAAACTGTTTAAGCTGAGCTACCTCAATTGAACTAACAACAAGACCAACATAATCAGACTGATGAGACAGTGAGGCCATTAGCTCAACAAAATTAAGAATAGAATAGTGAAGCTTCTCATTAAATATATCTCCCTGAGGTGACTAGGTATAAGTATCACCATCTCCCTGAGATGACTAGGTCTGTATTCCAAAAAACAGGGCGAGTTCTTTCCATATTTTGCTTAATTGTGATAGAGGTTCCAGTAGAGTTTCTATGAATGTCAGAACTTCAAAGAGGCATGATCTAAAATTCAAGTAAGCTAAGAGTTAGAGATATTTTATGATAACTAGACTCTATAGCCTGAAATAGAACATAAGATAGAAAAATATTCCTAAATACCTCGTAGCCTCCTTGTAATGACCCTTCAGGTCATTTTCTATATTTATTCTTATATTTACTATTTGAACTTATCCATAGCTGACACAAGTCATTTATGACTTGCTGGGACTAACGGTTTGATTATCGAGTAGTTCGTTTAGTTTTTAGAGCCAATTCCCTATTTAAAAGTCTTCACTGGTTCCAAATGGCCATCGAGCCAAAACTTCAGTAAAACAATCTCGAATGTGAATTTTGACTGTGCCAAAAGATCCAAAATATCAATTTTATTCTAGGTAGACCTTTTGTTGGGTCCCAACGCAATTGATCTCATTTCAAACTATTGGTTAGAAAGTTAAAAATTGGAAAGAATGGGTGTGGGACACACATTTGGTCGAAACAAGCTCAGATAGAAAATTTAACTTCTCCATCTCATTCAGAATATCGAATTTAGGCTAGGTAGACCCTTGGTTCAGGTCCCAAGGCTCTCAAACTTATTTCGAGCTATTGAGAGAATTTTATAAAAAATAATAAAGTTTAGGTGCGGGCCCCACTTTTTTTCCTAAATAATCTCCAATGAAAGTTTTGATGATTTCAATGGATTTGAAATATTGTTTATAGTAAAAATTCACTATTTGATCATGTTATTTAGATTCCATATGAGTTCGGAGGGTCAAAAACTAAAACATGAGTTTGTTGTCATCTGGTGCAACTGCGATTGCGGCCAAGATTGTTCGATTGTGGGAGCGTGATCGCTGCCTGTGTGAGCAATATAGTGGCACCTGAGAACCTGTAAGGGCTATATAAAGGTCCCAAGTCATGTTTGGGGCATCTCCCTTTCACTATTTAGACTTAGGAACCCCAAAATGAGTGTAATAACTCAAAATTGGTCTTGGGGGTAACTTGGAAGCCTAATTATCATCTTGTATCCTGACTAACTTCCAGATTAAGGTAAGAGTTCCTTGAATTCATGCTTGAATTTTAAAGTTTGAACCTAAAACCCTAATTTAACTCAGGGATTGATTTTAGCCCAATATATGCTTAGTTTTCACCCATTCTTTGAGGTTTATGATTCCTTGTTCATGTGTGAACATTGGGTTGGTCTCAAAAACTCATTTTTCATATATGGGACCCACTTAGGATTTTGGTGTCATTTTTAGACCCAAAGACAATAGTGCAATATGGGCATCGTTAGACTCATATTGATGAGTAGATTATGGTTTTGTTAGTGTGATAACATTTTGAGGATTGTAAAGTGAAGATGAGTGTATGGTGCATGATTTGGGATTTTTCGATTAGGCTTTGAGGTAGGCTTCTATCTACTCTTTTTCATGAATGATGTATGATATATATTTCTTGTGAATGTAAATATTAAGATTGATATTAGATAGAATGACCTAGTATTGAGTATACATATAAGTTTGGGGATTAGATGGGGATTGTGACCCCTAGGTTGAATTACTTAATAATCTTGTAGAATCCTATTGCCTTCTCCCTAGTTTGGGTAAATTTGTAGCATGTATATGATATAATGCTATTCTTGGAATATGATTTTATCATTTGAAGCATGATAGTTTTGGAACTGTAAGTTTGGTAGCGTTGACTTGAGTACCCTTGTTTCTAGTTGAAGTTACTATCTTAGGCTTGAATATGGCTTACTTGACATCCAGAATATGAACTAGATACCTTATCTTAGTTAGGTGCATAGTATGCCTAGTTATGGAAATTGTGGATTAGAAGTTGGATCGGCCGGCCCACTAGGGCCTAAGCTTGTGTTAAGTCTTGTGGACTTAGTTGCAGATGTTAGACATAAATGAGGCTAGTAAACCATTCTCGTAACTTGGTGACTTGTATAGATGTTCCCGAGTTGTTTATTTTGAGTCATGGTTATGATACTCCTTATGGAAGTGATATTGGGCATTTAGAGATGATATTCCTTCTAGATATGTTATGAGGCCTATAGAGATGCTATTTTCTCTTAGACTTAATGATTAACCTGTAGAGTTGCCATTTTCTCTTTGACTTGATGATTGGCGTATAGAGTTGATATTTGTTTTAGTCATGATTGTGGGACCCTTAGAGATGATGTTCCTCTTGAATATATGAATTGGCCTAAAGAAGTGATATTCCTCATAGTAATGATGCATGACCTATCAATATAAGATATCCTCGAGATAATTACATGCTTATTGATATTATCTCTCCTATATGTGAGATGCCTCTTATATGTGAGAGGAGTAGAGATAGGCTATGGATTATAAATATGATTATTGATATGAGTTTCGAATATGAATATGGTCCTAAGGTCGTGATTATGATGTTGAGATTATTACGGATAAATTAATATGCCAAGGGCCATATTATGACATTGATTGAATATCCAAGAAGCTTTTATCATTATAAATGATATGATTACATTTTATGAATATGAATATATATATGTTAACATACACATCACTCCAGTATAGGATAAAGAAAGATGTGGTATGATGCTTACTATTCCACTGATTGAATACTGGTGATGGCATGCATAAATTTGACACATTCATGATTATTATATCGGTAGTTGATATGATTCTAGTTAAAATAATATCTTATGACTATTCTTCTTAATTGAGGGTTAAGTTAAGTGGTAGCTAGATGTCTTTTAGGTGACTATAGCACTTGATGGCTAGAAATCTAATATACTAGTTAATGAACCTTGCATAGTAAAGATATGGTAACTAGTGATGATTGATACATGCCTAATAATGATGTTGAATAGTTGATAAATAAGGATTAGTTAATAAAGGATGGTTAGTTAATGAAGAATGTTAGTTAATAAGGTATGGTTAGATGATAAATGGTAAATGTGGACTATTGATAATTAATGAATATAGTATGATTAGGTGATAATAATGAATGGTGGATAAATAGTGGTTTTGGTTTAGTGATGACCTTTAACTAGATGCTAGATGTTGGATATTTAATAAATAGTGGTTACTTGCTATCGTGTGAGTAAGGATAATATTTACGCTAAATAACTAGAGGTTATGTGACGACTAGTAAACTATTGATTCTATTATAATGAGTGTTGGTTAACTAATAATGAGTAGTTGGGATCCATTGACAAGATAGATATCTTTACAGTTATAAGTATATTGGTTTGCGCATGTGTACCTATTATATGCTTGTATTTATGTGTTAATAGTTATGATGATATACTAATACCCGGCAAGGCCAGAGAATATTGTGATGGCATATTGATACCCGGCAAGGCCGGAGAACATTATGATGATATTGATACCTGTTTCAAGTCTAGTAAATACTATTAAAATTATATTGATACCCAATAAGGCCGGTGGATATTGTGATGATATTGATACCTAGTTAGAGTGTAGAGGATACTATTGAAACAATATTGATACCCGACGAGGCCGAAGGTTGATTACAATGTTGATAGTCCTGATGAGGATAGTTATGATAAGATGTGATATTGATTATGTACTTTGTATTCATTCCTACATATACATCACTTTTTACTAGTATGCTCTTATAGTTATCAGCTGGTATAGGACGATTGCATAGATATGGTTGAAGAATATGTCTTGTGTTATTGTATGTTGATTGAACCTTTTAAGTCTAGGGCAGTGGGGGTACGCATAGGCTCATCTAGGTATTTGGTTTTCCAAAATAGCCGGTTATTCAGATTGTTATTGATATTGTTGTAATAATTGTTATGATCATTATTATAGCTAGCTTAGGACAGATTGGTCATTGATCCGGTATCGGGATTTGAGGTATGTCTTTGGCCTCTCCAATCTTATGATTGCATTATTATTATGCATGATTGTTTTATATCTAGCCATGTGGATTTGAAACCCTAAGTATGATAGTATTTAAATCCTTATAGTGCTGTAAATAGGTCTTAAAATAAGAATAAGATAATATAGGTATGCTTTGAGATAACCTCATGATTATCTGTATATATAGCTATATATATCTAGATATATAAATCTATGATACTATCATATATCTATTCCTTCATTATTCATATTGTATAGTCATTTCTTCGCCTTGTATATTACTACATGTCTTTCTTTCCCTCTTTATTCATGCATTGACATGGGATATATGGTATAACATTAATGTATATTGAATATAGCTAGAATAAGATAGTTCACCCTGATCCTTCCTTAGTTTTATTGTGCTAGACTCTTGTACATGAATAAGATAATAATTCCTTATTATCTAATAAACTTATCATATGATTTCTGGATTCTTAGATGTAGTTTTTACTCTGTTTATATGTTGTATATATCTTTTTTATCTTTGGAGCATAGTTGGTAGTAGCCTACTGAGTACTATTCATTTGGTACTCATACTACACTTCTGCAGCCTGCAGATTATAGTATAAGTTATTGTCATTGATATGTGCATAGTGCGGAGCAACCCTGGTTTAGAGACTTAGAGTCAGCTACTGACATTTGGAGTATTACTTATCTCTTTCTTATGTATTAGACTAGTTTCTAAGTTGTATTTGGAGACAAGTTGTATCATTGTATACTTCTTAATATAACACTTTTGTACTTTTATGATATTAGAAACTCTTGTACTGATACTATCGGGTTTTAGGATTCTTCTATGTACTGATCTTTAATCCATATATTCTGCATTCTTTTACTTATATTATTAAGTAGTCCCTTACTAGACATTTCAAACTATGGGTTGGCTTGCCTACTGGTGGGTTATGGTAGGCGCCATCATGACTTGAGGAATCGAGTCATGACAAATTGGTATTAGAGCCTAGGTTTCATTGTTGTATTAGTACAAGAGCTAAGTGTTGGTAGAGTCCTGTGGCTTGGTACGGAGACGTTCATAACCTATCTTTAGGAGGCTAAAGTGACACTTTAGAATTCATTTCATGACTCCTTATCGTGTGTCCACATTTCTATAAACTTTGAACACATTTTTTGACTTTATTCTATTGCCAAAGAACAATGCAATATTGTTGATATTTGTGGATGAGGCTTTAATATGCCTTCCTAGAGTTTCAATGCAGCATTGGACTAGAGAGCCAAATATGGATATCAAAGATCCTCTATAGCAGCCAAAAAGGGATTGGGCAGAGTCTTCATCAGACTTGTGAAGTGTGGTATGGTTCGTTGGGCCATGGTAACTATTCTATATTCAGAGGGGTAGTATCGGAAAGTATTCTAAGATCTTGGTTTTGTTGTGTTATGATGAGACACTGGTTTAGAGAATAACCCTGGTATGAGATAATTGATAAGCTACAGTTTGAATGTATTCCACGCCTGCCTACGATTCCTAATATAGGTTGTGATATAGAAAGTTTTGACATAGACTTGCAGATTTCTCTCAGTGTCGATTGGCCATACATTTGGGCTTAGTTTGTGTTCTCTCCATATTAATGCTTTAGGAAGTGCTACGACTATAGAGAGACTGACTACTAGTCTAGGGAGTATCCCTAACATAAATTTTAGTTATTCAGCTCATTTAGATCAGCTCGTGATGTTGTGACATTTTCAGTTATAAATGGTGCGCTTGGTGCCTCAATTGATGATTCAATTAGTCAATCCGATTTAGACTGGGTCAAATTTATTTTGCCTATGCCCGTTAGTCATGTAACTGTGAATGTTGCCAAGATTGGTGTGTTTTTACTTCTCACATTTATCTCTTATTATGAATATTAGGGTATTCATACCCATTAATAATTATATTCCTTGATGAATTTATATCGATCATTATGTGCCTTATTGTTGAATTTATTATTATGTTACTACTCCACGGTTTATTTCTTTTTGTAGTGGATAGAGTAGATCTATATTGATGTTTTCCTCTACAGGTGTGGTTTTAGGTTTGAGTCACATTTATCTTAGCATATTAGCCCAATTGTGGCCCTTGAGTAGTACATGATATTGATGTTCATTTTGGTATTACCTGTTCAGTATGTTTATATTGATATTGTTGTTGCTTTTGCTACCACTGTGTGAGATTATTGATATTATTTAATATTATAACTTAATGTTATTACATGATGAATTTGATTCTCATTGGGTAGCTGTATAGAATAGTGTTATCTAGTTAGACTTTTATTTTCTAGTGATAATATTTGGTGGCTTGAGTAGATAAAGCCCAACTTAATGATTTCTTTCCCCTAGCACGGCGAGTTTAACTATTTCCCTCTTGGTTTGCTATATTAGATAGATTTCAAGGATGTATTATGGTATCGAAAGTAAGATGACCTTCCATGGTATTTGAGGATTTTGAGTCGGCAATTTAGTTATGTTGCCTATTTTTGAGTTAGAGATCCTTAGACTTTTCTCCTAGTTATTAAGGGATTTTATTTTGGCTATCCCTTCTAATATAAACCATTAGTGAGATGGATCAGTTTAAGATTCGTTCTTTATTTGTGGCTATTTCTTTGTTCGATAGCGATTTGATGTTAATGTTGAAATGTCATGAATTCTTCTCATAGGTAAGTTGGGTTTGTTCCCTTGGGATGGTTTTTCCTATTGTTAGTGTAGAGGTTAGGTACTCCTTTGTTGCTGGGATGTGGTTTTGCCATAAATGGTATTAGAGAGCTAGAGGCGAGTGGCCTTTTCCGTGATTGCTTCTTAAGTTGGCAAATTATAAACTCTTTATCTTGAGTTGTTGGTTCTCTGGTGGTTGTCTTGACTTTGACCTTAGCTTTGAGATTGATATTTCTTCTTCGATGATGTTGTTCTTGGGTGGATTCAGGAAATCCCCATTTCAGCGTTTGTTTGGCCTAGTAGGGCTTGGTGGAGTGATTCTCCTTAATGATATGTGTTTATGGCTATTTCTTTGCCTAGATGAGGTATTGTATTGGTTAGTTTCTGGCTTAAATTGCATTTCTCCGAGTTGCTACAGTTTTTGCCTTCACTGGTGTGGTTTTAGGTCTTGAGAAGTTTTGTGTATGTTTGGATGGTTTGTGTACTCCAGCGGATATGGGGTAGGATTATATGCATTTTCAGCCAGTGATTTTTCCTTTGGCATGATTTCTATTTTGCGGCTATATTATGTTCCCTTTTGTCGATATAGAGTTGGTTAGTTGTGATTATCCGTCAGTGATTATTCCTAGATTGATTTTACTCTCTAGATATGTCTCGACTGTGTCTTGGTATGATTTATCTAGGATATGTCATATTCAGATACTAGAGTCGATTTGAGATAGTTGACATTGATATAGCCTTATTGGCCTAATTTTGGATTTTGACTCCCTAGAATGGTGATTTGGAAGTATGATAGATTTGGAGTATTAATGCCTAAATGTCTTTAGTTTTGATTTAGATAATTGAGACCGAGAGATTATACCTTAATATTGAGTTTTCAGCTTGTTGTTGTAGAGCTTGTATGCAACTTTTGTTTTAGACTTGTATTTGTTCAAATTTCATTTATAGGATGGTTGATCCTACTCTATGGTTGCTTATTCTATCTTCTAGACTTTGGTTGGATTATAGTTGATAAGTGTTCAGATGATAGCCCAAGGGCCCCAAGTGGTTATTTCAGTTTTGACCTCAAGTTTCAGTTTTCATCAGGAATTTTGGATGATTTACTTAGGGGGAGTAATATTATCGAGTTGGATTTAGTATGCCTTCATTCTTGGTGGATGAGACATCCTAGAGTGGAATATTCAGTGATGAGTAGTTACACCTTAGATTTCGAGATTTTAGTTTGATTTTTATCTATTCTGGTTACAACATTGGCATAGATTGCATTCCATTATTATCTCCCCTTTACTATTTAGACCTAGGAACCCCAAAATAGTTCACCCTGATTCTTTCTTAACTTTATTGTGTTAGATTGTTGGACATGAACAGGATAGTTGTTCCTTATATTCTCATTGATTTTTCATTTGATTTTTGAACTCTTGGGTGTATTTTTCATTCTGTTTATATGTTGTATATATCTGCTTTATCGTTGGAGCTCAGTTGGCAGTAGTAGCCTACTAAGTATCATTCGTTTTGTACTTATGCTACACTTCTGCAGCCTGCAGATCATAGTACGGGTTATCGTTGTTGATGTGTGCATCGTATGGAGTATCCTTGGTTTAGAGACTTATAATGATCTCCTGATGTTTGGATATTACTCATCTCTTTCTTATGTATTAGACTAGTCGCTAAGTTGTATTCAGAGACAAGTTGTATCATTGTATAGTTCTTGATATATAACTTTTGTACATTTATGATATTAGAATCTCTTGTACTGATACCACCGCTATTTTGGATTATTCTATGTACTAATCTTTAATCCATATATTCTGCATTCCTTTTCGTATAGTATTGAGTAGTCCATTACTAGCTGTTCCGGACTATGGGTTGGCTTGCCTACTGGTGGGTTATGGTAGGCACCATCATGACTTGAGGAATCGGGTCATGACAAACCCTCTTATAAGTGTGGTTTGCTACACACCCATTATAGAAACTCTACTCGGCATAGTTTTATGGACACCCAAATACTCTGGGTTTTACTCTGATACCAAGCTTGTTACGACTTAAACCAGGGCCTAGCTGTGATGGGTATCTCGAGCCCACCGTGGGCTGGAGATCACCCTCTTTAGCCTAACCTCTAGAGCGCAATGAATGAATACAATGGAATCCTATAAAATAGTTATAGAGATAAATGAATTAGATGAAATCTAAGAGTCCAAAAAAAACAACAAATCATCCCAATACTTGTTCACAAAAGCCTCTAAAACCAAAAATACCAACTAAGTTGGGACATGTCACCGTTTATAACCAAAAGAATCCAAACGAATTAAGGTGATACCCATTGAAAATATAGTGTGTATCTAGACACACGGTCATATTGACCCATATGCAAACAAATATGGTTTCCAGTGTTGGTCCCCGAGGTCTACACCTTCTCGGTGAGCTACACAATTCCCTTTAAGCCCATACTAAAATAGTTTGCACATAAACCTAACCATTAACCAAGTAGTTATTTATTATTAAGGCATTTACCAACATGGTATCGTCATACCAATTATGCTAGCTAGCTAATTCAATTATGCCAAACTAGTCCATTTAACAATTAGACTCCTAAGTTCCACTTGAAATCCAAAACCTTGTCCACCAACGGCATTCTAAAACCATTGCTATCCATTTTTCCTTAATTCAATGCAATGTTCTCAAAAGATAAGTTAAACTATGTAAAATCCTTGTTTAAATCCATGTTAACAATGTGGGTTGAGGTTAATGCCATTACTAAGCCAAAAATTCATCAATTTAGGGAATCCCATGTCACCCATTACAATAAATATCATAATACACTAATTGAGTCCCAAAACTCAACAATTAAAGTATGAATAATCCATTTAAAATATGGGAAAATCAATTCAAGTGATAACACTCAAAACCCCTCAACCTAATTTCAAACCTACCAATTAAAACACATGAATGTTCATTAAATAAATGCCACGATGTAAAATTCCAGTTAAGAAATAAGAAACATGCCTGAAATACCAAAGAATTTGTAGAGAAATCAAAGTTGAGTTTGAATGGTGAATTCTCAGTTAGACCCTTGAAGTTTCTTGGTTGGAGAGTTAAAGAAGAAAAGTAATGTTTTGATCTTTGAAAATTGAATAAAAAGGGTCAATTTGATATTTAAAAGTCGTGTAAGGGGTAAAAGTACCAAAATCCCCTCACCCCAAGTTAAAAAAATAAAAACTTGTCGAAATATACATAGCGGCATGGCAAGCCGCTATCGCAGAGCTTAGCCTCTGTGACATGCCTTTATCATGGAGGCTACATATCATGGCATGCTACTATCATGGAGGTTTACAGCCTCGGGGTCCTAAAATGTCCCCAAACCCCTTTTGAGAATTATAAAACTTTACTAAAACACCCTTTTAACATCCTTAGTCATGATTCAAGTAAAAAATTGACATTATGTACGCGGGAGGGTCAATAAATTCGTGGAAATTTTTAGGGCTCTTACACTAATCTTATATACTCACTTAGAACTACTTAAAACATAACATAGTACTTAAAAAGATAGGAAAAGCCTAATTTTCCCTTTTTAAAACGTAACTAATGTTTTTTTGAAAATTATGTTCCACAAGTCGTTGTATGACTCCTACATTTTGTCCATTAGTCATGGTTTGACTCATGGTCCTTAGGATTGAGTTGGTCATATTTGTTTTAAGTAACTATAGGTCTATTATATGACCCATAATTTTATTTCATGAGTCCTGTATGACTTTTTTTTGGAGACCATGAGCCACTCCATAAGTCATATAATCATTTTATGACTCATAGTTTTAGTCATGCTTTCTTGGAATATTTTTTTATATCCTTAGTGCTCATCAGTACGAGTCAGTGTACAAATTGTTATCTCTTCCCATGACTCATACAATGAGTCATGGTGATTGGTAATTATAACACCTCGAGACTACTCATGGACATCACACAGTGCTTAGAACCACAAGCGATCCCAAACTAATCCATGATACTAGCATAATTTGTGAGCAACTAGATAAATTACATAAAGCTGGAAATAAATTCTCCCAAAATACATACTTAAATGATCATACTTTTGAAATCCTCCTTAAAATAGCATAAGGGTTTGTAAACTGAAAACTAACTATGTTTCTCTTGCTTAAATCATACTCTTGAAGAAACTTGTGGATTTCATGTCTTATCTGATATCATAAGATTAAAAATAAACTTTAGTCATATTGTAATACTTGTAACTTGAACTGATAAGCTTGTACTTCTTGTAAACTTAGAAAATCATGATAAATTCATATGCACTTATTTGTAAACTAACTAAATCATGCAGAAAGTCATTATATATATATATATATACATGTATGTATGTATCAACTCATGGAAATTTAAGTCAAAATAATAAAGTTCATCTCATAATAACAATCATGTAAGTAAAAACATGAGTAAACATAAATTCTTTTGCAAACTAAACTTTAAATCACATGATAGTGTCATAATTTCAATAACATGGAAATTGGGTATGAACCCTAATTGAAAACACATAAATTTAATTGTAAAATCAAAGCTTTTGGGCACAAGGATGAAAGGTTATCCTTGTTCAATCGTACATACCTGAATTTCTTTATTTCGTGAAGGAAAACTTGAATTTAGATCCTTAAAAGTTGAACTTTAGGAAGAAACCCTAACTTCTTTCTCTTGAGAGTGTAGAATAGAGTGAGCGATTGAAAACTGACTAATGATAAGTAGAGAATATTTATTTGGTGATTTAAGCCGTGAGGTAGGTTTGAGGTGAGGAAATGACCAAAATACCCCCAAGGAAATAGGACAGGATTGGAGGAATTTCTTAATTGACAACTAAGTTGACAAGCCGTCAGCAATTTGATAAGTTGTCAACTTAGTCATCAACCTCTAGCTGGAATTGGACATTTCTTGGTTAAGGTTGATGACTTAGTTGACAACTTGTCAACTATTTAATGGCTTGTTAACAAAGTCGTCTACTTCTCTAAATGATTTAAGGTCTTTTCTAATTAAGGCTTATGACTAAGTTTACAACTCATCACCTGGTTGACAGCTCATCAACTCAAGTCATTACCTTTTTTGTCCTAGACACTCCTAGGTAAATGAGTATAACTTTATACTCCGATTTCAGATTAAGGCAAACTCAGATATATTAGAAAGAAGACTAAAAGATATTTCATTTGGTGGGTCTTGATCTCCTAAACTACATCTGTTATGAAGTTATACTTATTTAAGTTTGATCCTTATAGGATCCAATACTAAATCTCAATCAATACAAATGTTCCTAACTCAACTTTGCTTTAAGTGCTAGATATGACTGTGATTCGCATCGAAAACACTTTACACACATGGTGAATGGTCATGACACTTACATATGGTTTAAAATAATCACTTCTGGGCCTTTAAACATTGGACAGATAATTGGAAACTTATCTAGGAGCTTGTGGGGTATTCTAATATCTCCCCATTAGAATCATTCGTCCTTGAATGAAGATTAATATTTACATGAAAAAAATGTAGTTACTATCTTGTAACAGAATTTATAAAATTTATCATGTCTTGTAATTGGAATCACCTATTGACAGGTTATTAACGTAGCTGATACCTATGGAACATGAACACATATCTAGGAATCGTACGGACTAATGTAGGCATGAAATTTGAAAAGCACAATGGTAGGAGAGAAATCTATTTGCCTTGTTGAATCATAGTTAGGAATGACCAAATACAGATACTAGGTTATCATGTCTTCTAATAAAGGATATAACTGAGCTAAAAAGATAAAACTTCTATCATGAAACTGATTTCTAAGCCGACTTGATTCAAAATAAGGAGTTGACGCTTGTTGAGAGTTTAGAACTCAATCAAAACATTCATGAAACGATCATACAAATAGAACTGGGAAGTGATAGCTAATGATATAAAATTTCCAAGAGTTACTAAGAATGCAAATATGAGTTTCCTAAGACTCTCCTTATCATAACTTTTAATAACAATCGCATGGAAAAATTTTGGGCATGATCTGAGTATGGAATTTGAATAAGGAATCGCAGCACAGCTACAATTCGATGACATGGGATATAGGCATATAGAATAGAAGCTAGAATAGGATTACTATGACTTAAGCGATGACACTACTAACTTTCAAGCATAGCCACACTTCTCAAATACACTCTCAACTATACTTATCCTCTTAAATACAATACTTCATTTGATGCAACTTATAATTTTCACATGGGTACATATGACTACCCCGATCAAATTTTGAGTTGAACTGCATACTCTGACTATGTTTAACCCTAAATCAAAATCATAAGGTACTACTTTCACGACCCAAACCAAGGCTTGGACATGATAGGTATCTCAAGTCCACAAAGGAATAGAGACCACCTTGACACGACCTAAAATCAGGCATTATCATATAGGCATCTCAAGCCTAACAAGGATCAGAGATCACCTCGTAATCTAACCTACCCATCACATCAATCCATAAGTGTTGGATGAACTCCGACCATATAACAAGATAGTGGAAACGAAACTAACAATCATCACTTAAGAGGTATTCAATCAATCCATTAATATCAATCCAAAACACAAAAAAAATTGCAAGGGCCAAGGTTTAGGGTGTTTCATTCTCCCCCACTTTGGATCCTTCGTCCTCAAATGACAGGTAAGGCAAGCACGAACATAAGTTAACATATCATAACACATCAAGCTAACCTATAATCAAGTTAGAAAGCAAAGACATACAATAAGGATAAGACATATACCATGATCATTATTAATTAACCATTCATTTAATTAACTTTGGAACTCGAACCCATTGTCTATCAAAACATTTGCTCAATCCAAAGTTTAGGGAATTGAAACCATCACCTATCAAAGACATAAATCAAGTTAAGAAGATTAACACATGCCTCAAGCATGTGTTTACGGAATGGAAAACAAATGTGGATACTTAGACTTCATGTCCTCTTCCGCCTCCCAAGTTGCTTCCTCGGACTTTTGCTTCCTCCATAGAACCTTCACTGAAGCCACCTCTTTCATTCATAACCAGCGAACTTACCAACCAATGATCCCCCACTAAGACCTCCTTAAAGGAAAAAGAGTCTAAGATACCAATACCACCCCAAGGAACCAACCATGCGAAGGTCCATCCACACCTTACCCCAACACAAACACATAAAATACCAGATGAATAGAATTCGTGCTAGAGAAAAGTCCAATTCAACTTGCACTTTCCCATAGACACATCTCTATGAGAGCCTAAATCTAGCCATACACTACTACTTTTACGTCCAAGCCTATTCAAAGAAAGAAGGAGTTAACTTAAACTACGAGGCTCTATTTCTTACATCCATCTATGAACACTTCTCCACCCCATCACTACTTCTAAGTATCATGCCTCATCAAGATTCTTAGGTACCCAACACAAAGATTGGTATATCTATTAATCAAATCATTCAAGCCTACTAACCAGCCTCCATAACACTCGCTTTGCTATCAACATCAAAATCTAGGATTCACACTTAATGTCTATAAAACACCATGCACTACCTAACAAAGCACCACCTATAGAATATATGTACATGGTCCAACCCTCAAGGAGGACACCCAAAATTCCTCATTTGTCCATCGACAACCTATTATTTCCTAGGGGAAAATATCCCCCCTTAGGCTTGCAAGAATGAAAACACTCCACCGGAACTATTCTAGGTAAAAAGAATAGAAATTAGGCAAGTGTCCGTACAAGACCAATCCACAACTCAATCTCCCCACAGAGATACTATGAAGGTCATCAAGGAGAACCTTAGGACATTTATTAACCACGAAAACAAATTCTAGAGAAGGGCCTTCCGAGTTAGAATCTTTAACTTAGACAAAATGATACAAACACCCTTTAGAGATAAACTTTCGGGCTCTAAGATAGGAGATGAACCTCCCTTTAGGCATTGAGAACCCCTTTCCCATACAATTACCGGATAATTAAGGAATTTAAACATGACTATACGGGTCCGACAATCAATAGAAGCATAACATGAATGCAACCAAACCATCCTCAATAGGACATCAAAGTCAACTATATCTAATACTATAAAGTTTACCAAAGTTTCTTTATTATCAACATCTACCAGACCCCCCTATAGACTCTCTTGACAACCACAAAGTCTTCTATCGGTGTAGGAAAAAAGAAATCCGACAGACACTGAAAACAAAAAAACAAAATGAATAGCCATAAATAGGGTCACATAAGATAGAGTAGACCCTGGATCAAGTATATAATACACATCCCGGGAGAAAAGTTTCAACATACCCATAACAACATACGGAGATGCCTCAACTCCTGGCGAGTAGCAAGTGCATAAAAGTAAATTCGGCCAGTATCAGTACCAGAAATTAAAGTAGAAGCAGAATAGCACCCATCAGTGTAGGAGCAAATGAAGTAGAAATAGGGGCCCTATTGGCCCAACAATCCACTGTATATGCCCAATATGACCACATCTAAAACACCTAGTCCTTTCCTTCTCACACTGACCACTATGATATTGACCACAGAATCTACAAGGAGGGTAGGTCATTCTTCATTGGGCCCCACTGGCTTGAGACTAGGCACTTTGTCCCCTAGAAGAATCTCCACTCTGAGAACATCTATCTACTGACGGCTTTGGGTAAGGAGCACTAGCCATAGAATAGGAGTCAGGACTCACCCAATTCTATCTCTTAGACTAGTTACAACTAAAATGCCGGCCTCTACTCTATTAAAAAGATTGATACCTCTTACTTTGCCACTCATCAATCTCAATCTATTTCCTTTGCTCTTCTTCCACTTGTTGAATATACACAACCAACCTAGAGATATCTATGTCTTCGATCAACAAAGTTGCCCTACTCTCAAGGACCAATTCATAAGATAGTCTCAAAGAAAACTTATGCTTTCTATCCCTCATTCTAGAAATAATCTCAGGAGCATACCTAGACGATTGAGGCAATTTCAAGGGATAATCCTTAACAGACATAATACCTTACCTCAAATTCACAAACTCTTTCGGTTTTGTGTCCATCAACTCTTGAGGAAAGAAGCGGTCTAAGAAGACACTAGAGAAATCCTTCAACATGGCAGAACTAGCATCCTCACCTCTCAACTATTCCCACTCTTTATACCATTAGTATGCCATATATTTTAATTAATATAAAGCAAACTCAACACCTTCAACCTCTGAAGCATGCATTATTCAGAAGATCTTCTCTATTTTATCACTGAAACTAGAGTATCCCCCTCAAACTTTACACCCATAAACATAAAAGGGTAAAACCTCATGAACTAGGAAGCCCTTGTGGCCTCAAAAGTTGCAGCTACAGGAATACTACACTCAGACTGAGAAGCTACCAACTGTGTCAATAGGTTAATGAAGCAACAAAACTCAGCACTAGTAGCATCACTTTGAGGTAACTTGGGAGGAGTATCAATCTCAAAAGTAGGGTTAGTTATAGTAGGTGGAAACCTCTGAAGACATTCCTATATCGCGACCCTCGATCGGGTCTGAACTCCATCTATATTGTCCTCAATTAGGACAGAAGAGTTTAGCTAAACATCAGATCTCCTTGGAGGTATAATCTAAAAGATAAGCAAACATAAATTAGAGGAATCCAAGACCTTAGACTCTATAGATCATGATAAAACCACAAGAAAATAAAACATTCCTAAATGTCTCATAGCCCCACTTTTATAGGTTTAGCGCACTACAAACCAATAAAAGAGACTCTACTTGGCACAGATTTGTGGACACCCAACTGACCAAGAACCTAAGCTCTAATACAAACTTGACACGACCCAAAACCAAAACTTTTTGTATGGGTATCTCAAGCCTAACAAGGATTGGAGATTGCCCCAAAACCTAACCAAACCATCAATCAATCCACAAGTGTCAGCTGAACTCTGGCTATATAAAAAGATAGCAGAAACAAAACTAACAATCATCACATAAGAGGTGTCTAATCAATCCATTAATATCAATCATATTAAACCGACATGCCCAAGTACATAGTCATCCACAAAGCCTATACAAATCAAATATCTATAATATGTCAAGATATGCCCCCGGCCATAGCAAAAAACTAAGTCTAAAAATAAGTCTATGACATAAGATAGAAATACCATGAAGTGTATGTCTTCTGAAGAATGAAAGCTCACTACTTCAAAGTCAACACACGAACCTCTTGAACACCTTATCACTGCATAGGAAGAGAAGAAGAAGCTTCAACCTCTGTGTCATGTGAGGACACAGTGTAGGGAGACGATTAGCGGTTAGAGCGCTAGCATATAACTCAAGAATATGGATAAAATAGTGCCATCATAAAAGATCAAGTCAAGCCATCATATGAAATCACATTTATATGCATAGGCATATACATAGATATATATAGTTGAATCACATGCCAAAAAAGGGGACAAGACTTAGCATACATCTTTGAAGAACTCGATCATGAGACATGGAATGAAGGACTTCAACCTTTCACCCTTATAATGTAGAACGTTGAACTTCATAGTTATATTATGCAAGAGGACTCTAACCTCAAGCTGTCTCACCTTATATAGCAAGTAGACTCTAACCACAAGCCTTATTATCTTACATGGCAAGTGGACTCTAACCACACGCCGTCTTACATAGCAAGGGGACTCTAACCACAAGTTGTCTTATATACACACACACACACACACACACAGAGATATATATATATATATATATAGCAAGTGGACTCTAACCACATGCCATACTACATAGCAAGTGGACTCTAACCACAAGCCCACGTATTAGGCAAGTGGACTCTAACCACCAACCATTTAGATAATTTCTTTAGTCAACATTGAGACTCTATCTCTACCCTTTGTCTATGCAATGAAAATCTATTTAATTTAACACTTAAGGACTCTAACCCATTTAGCTAACTTAGTCCACCAAGGCTACAATTCAACACCATACATGACCACATGGTCTTTAAGAAACTATTTATCAATCAATCACTTAAATAGGCCGAAGTTTTAGTTCATACCACAATGCAAATACATTTATGGTTATCAAGACCATTACAAACCATTCCTTCTTCATTATTATTCTTATACCAAACTTTAATTCAAAACACAATTCAATACCTTATTTAGGGACTCTAACCCTTTTAGCTATCAAACCACCAAAGTAATCGATTAACTCATTACATGGACAACAAGGCCTTCAAAATACCATTTACCAACCATTCATACTTATTAGGCCATTTCCTTAGTTCATTCATATTAATTAGAGCAATTTTATAGTTCAAAACACCATTGACATGTTACTAGTTATTTCTCTTAGAAATTTTCACAAACACCTTGAGGGCATACTTTTATCAAGATCAAAACCAAAGTAGAAATCATCAAACTTAGGATACCCATGACCTATTTGTTAAACCATAATAAATAAGCACCCACATGTTCAAACCATCACCAGAAATATATATAAACACAAGTTTAACCAAGAGTACATAATACCCTACACTGTGTACTGAAACCCTCAACATTTGATTTTAAACCACCATTTACAAGTCAAAAAATTTGTTTAAAACATATGATATTTTGAAATAATAATGAGGGAACGAGTCACATGACTATACATAATGATTCATGAAAAGAACTTGACCCTTTTCTTGCCTCTAGATGAACATTTGTGGAACCCTAGCCTTTAATCTTCAAGAGTGAGTTTCGGAGAGTATTTAGAATATTTGATATACCAAAATTAATGGTATAAGAGGCCACAAAATTTTATATAGTATGGGAACTTAAGGGTTTTGGGGTGGAAAATATTAAAAGCCCTCAGCTTAAAAGCAGAAAATCCACTTTCATGTGGGTACGACATACCTAAATTGTACCCTAGGGTATGAGTGATATCCTATCTCATACCCTAGACCCCATCTTGGTCCCCCATACTGACTGATAATTCTCATCTTAGATATCAATTCAAATTCAAGGCGATCGTCATTAATATAATTACCCAACTTTGAGTCGGGGTAGAATCCACGAGGAACAATGTGAATAGAAATCAAGTCCAAAATTAAAGTTACATGCTAAATTCAAACCTAGGATATAAGGATTTGGTGGGTTTGAATGTTTTTCAAGGGTATGATTATTTTTAGACTTTCAAAGGACTAACTTGGGGCTGTGAATAATTAGAATGTAATCAATTAGAAATGGATCTTGGGATTATGCTCTCCTAGGGGAAAATTAGGCATGGGAACATGATTATTCAGTTAAAATTTTGATCGTTGATGATGTGGTAGGATAGGTTGAAACACCTTGAGGTTAGTTTGTTACCAAAGTTCAAAGATGTCACTCATTAACCCTTTCGAGTAGCTAATGAGTGTGTCAATTGAAGCCATCCAACACCTCAATTGGGTATCCAAATTTCTAGAATTATACCCAAAGTATAGTCAACCTCATAATCACCCTTATGTCTAAGATAGCAAAAATTAAAAAAATTATGCCCATAAATTATCTACTATTGCCTTGGTTCCCTAATTCCTCTTTTAAGGATGATATGGGTTCCAAAAGTTCATCCAAACCCCTCTTTAAAGGATGTTTTAAGCTTTCAAGAGCTTGGAATTTTAACCCATATGCCCATTTGGGTATTTGGGGATTTCACCCACAAATTCCAACTAATTTAGTCAAGTAATAGTAGAATTCATCACCAATAAACTAGCATATACACAAATAAATCACAAACCACACACAATTACACCCTATTGTAACATAATCAAAAGAGGAAGTACTAGCTACACATAAGATTAATAAGTAATATATACCTAAAAATCTCTATCAATTTGATTTATTGAAAGATAAAGAGAATGCAAATTTCAAGCTTAGCATTCAACAAATCTTCAATGGAAACTGCCAATCCTCTACTTGAAAGCTACTCTAATATATTCTTCACCTAAGAATTTGTACAATAGTTGTTTCTTTAAAGTCGGAAACTAGATGGTGGAAAAAAATCCCCAAAAGTTTGATCTTCTCTATGGGATAAGGTTGCCTCTTAAGGAAATTTGGGATCTAGCTGTGTGCATTTACAAATCTACCTCTGGGCATAATCCCTCATCACCACGAGCACTAAAACTTGTCCACGATCGTGGATATTTGACCATATTTAGAACTCATGATCACGGTATGCTGACCTACCTTGACTGGCCACGATTTCGACCCTCAAACCACGATTGCAGTAACTGAGGCATGTTTCTGCTCCAGGTCTTCCAGCAACACTTCTTTTCTCTCTTTTGATCCTTTTTAGCTCAAGATCACATCTTTCCAAAATATGAATATTAGTGTATTAATCACACATATGTCTTATTTATACATTTAATTAATGGTAATGTTCATGAATGTTGAGTGCAAATGAGTGGTAAATTCACCACTCATCACCCCAACTTAAAACTTTTCTTGTTGTCAAGAAAAATTACCTCTTACCATCTGACAATGCATATCTATGCCAAAATTTAATAACCCAATGATCACAACGACTGATGAGTGGTGATTTTACCACTCATTTGCACTCAACATTTATTCACATTACCATCTTTTGAAGGAATAAATGAGACATAATTATGATTGAATGCACAAATATCCACATTTTGTAGGCACATAGTCTATGAGAGGGAAAAATGTGGATTGGAGCTGAAAATTATCAAAAGAAAGAAAGAAAAGTGTTGTAGAAGACCTAGAGTAGAATGGCCTCAGTTACCTTGATCGCAGACTGAGGAACGCAATCAAGGTTAAGTCAACAAGGTCAACTAACCACAGTTGCAGCCAAGCCCATGCGATCACGGCTTAGCAAAAGATTGCAGTCTAAGAAAAAAACTGGAAATGCACGTGGTTGATCCCAAATTTGACAAAAGATAACTCAAACCCTAAGTATCATATTCATTCATCATATTCCATCTTCCCCAATAGTTAGGTTTTATTCTTGAGTTCATAGCCTCCATTTTTGGAGAAGAAAATATTATATAAATTTTGGGTGAAGAATACATTGGAGTAACTTCTAAGTGGAGGAATAACTCACTTCCATTGGAGATTTATGGGAGTTGAAAGTTTGAAGTAACTTTTGCTTAGTCTTCAATAAATCATTTCAATGGAGATTATGGGTATATCTTTGCTTATTTATCTTATGAGTAGCTAGATCTCCCTCTTGGGGTTATGTGTGAATATAAATTAAAGTGTGTGTTGTTTGTTATTGTTAGATTCTAATTAGTAGTTCATATTGATGGGTTTTATCATTGCTTGACCAATTTGGTTGGTATTTGTTGGTGAAATCACCAAATATCTATATGGGTTTGATGAGTGAAAACTCCAAACTCTAGAAAGCCCAAAGCCATCTTAGAAAAAAAGGTTTTTGGTGAATTTTAGGAATCCACATCATCCTTGAAAGAGGGATATAGAGACCAAAGCAATGATAGACAATTATGTGTGTAGTTTGCTAAATTCTCAGTATCTTGGACATACGAGTGATTTTGAAGTAGACTATACCATGGGTATTATCCTAGAAATAGGGATTCCTAAATTGAGGTTTGGTTACCAAATTTTGAACACATTCATTTGGTATTCGAAAGAATCATTGGGTGAAAGTTTGATGTTTTGTTGAAACACTAGCATTAAAACCTGTAACCGAGCCTACCCACATTTGACCTACTAAGAATGAAGTTAGCTATTAGTATCCCTGTATCACTTTCCTTAGTAATACCTAAACCCCAGATCTGTGCCTAATTCATAAAGCTCTAATTATTCATAGACCAGAATTTATACTACAAAAACCCAAAAATAAACATTAGTATTGATACTCTTCTCACCCTGCATTTTTATCTTTTTGTATTATTGGTTAGAATTTTATTAAGTATCCATTATTTTGAATTAACTTGATTTCAACTCACATTGTTCCTCATGGATTCAACCCTGACTCTAGAGTTGGGTAATTTTATTGATGATGTCCGCCTTGCACTTAAATTGACGTGTAAGTTAAGTGTTATCAACAACTTCAAGCTTACCACAAGTAGCTCTTTAAACATGGGTAAAGTTATTATCTCAAAACACCTCAACAAAAAATGCAATATCCAAGGATGCAATAGACTTCAAATAGCAGCCATGCAATAATCACTAATACTCTAGAAGTGACTCGACTTTGACCAATATCTTCCAGAGGCCCAATAGTGGATGTTCTGCACAACTCTGATTCCTCA
This sequence comes from Capsicum annuum, assembly GCF_002878395.1. Taxonomy (NCBI): domain Eukaryota; kingdom Viridiplantae; phylum Streptophyta; class Magnoliopsida; order Solanales; family Solanaceae; genus Capsicum; species Capsicum annuum. The sequence goes on from NW_025891327.1 coordinate 132,983, forward strand.
GCTATCAACTTGCCCAAGTCGATCCTTTTTTTTTGCTTTGGCTAGGTGCACCCTCACCCCAACTCCTTAGTGGGAAGATGCGGGGGTTTGGTTTTACCCAAGTGTCTATAGAATACTCCTCTACTATGGCCCTTATGCATAACTCAGTAATAAGAGAAGGAAAGTGAATAAGTATACCACCCCGACTCTTGAAATGCCTCCATTCTAAAATCACAATATGGATTCGAGCTCGTATATCAGTGACTGCAGTCAAATATGTACATGGTGAGACCCGGCAAAAGATGATATTCAACTAAATCCTAGCCTCTGTTGTGAAATCATTCAGGGAGATCACTCTCTTGGTATTAGCCCAGGGAACCTTTTTTCCAGGGCACAGTATGTTAGTTATCCAGGTACCTAGCTCACACCCCTTAGCTTAGAACTCAGTCATATATGTATCTGGGAGCATACATAAGCCATTGATCTACTCCACTCCAAATTGTACCTTCTTTTCCCTAATTATTATCACTGAGTTTGAGAGAGATACTATGCTAAGATTTACATAGAACTCTCATACCTAGTGCTTATTTGCAATGCAGGGGTCTGCGGCAAAACAAATCCACCCAGTAGCAGCAAGCCGATTGAAAAATTCTGGTAATTTCTCCGGAAGCTTATCTATGCAAATACCCCTCTCTGGGAATAACTTTGTCTTTGAGAGGTCACTGTAGTAAAGGTTATGACACTCTGTAGCCATGAAGCGGATATAGTCATAATCCTCCATTTAGTGGCTGAGTACCTATAAGCAACACAACACATACCATCATTAGTATTTCCACACCAAAACCATGCTAAGTTAATTTAATATACTCTCGGGGTAGTGTCATAGTGGTTTTTGGGTGAAAACTGGACATGCAAAATTTTTGGTCTCAATAGAAAACTGCTCTTAGATGTAGCGATCGCAGTTCCTTGACCGTGGTTGCGATACCGTGATCACAACCCCAATGACCCCAATTGTGGTATCTGAGACCAATTTTGACCATTTTTTATACAACACAAAATACCCAATTCCAACCCCAATTTGTGTTCTAACTAACCATATAATAGTCATGCTCATGAAATTTAAACCCTAAGTTCTTGATTATGCTCTGGAAACTTGAAGATTTTGCAATGAGTTTGTTGGAGCATGTAATTAAACATGTTGTGTACATACTAATTATATCCTATTTAGGCCAAATTTCAGGTACTCAAGACTTCCCCATCGATGTGTACACCAACTACAATAGCTAACCACAAAAACAACCACATACAGGCATAGATTTAGCATTGGAAATACTATTTTAGGCCTATCCTCAAGTTCAAATTTCAAGCCAACAAAACATGCAGTTAAAGGGAGTTAAAACACATACCATAGAGCAGGATGCATGGATGATGCGATGAATCACTTCAATCCATAAAAATTTTAGACTTTTAGGTGCAAATTTGAGAGAAACATAGAGAATGGGGAGTGGTGAGTTATGGGTATTCGGATGGTCTTTTAAAATGATTTGGCCGTGATCTTTATTTTTGTGATTGCGGACACTTATCTACTGCAATTGCAGTGATACGGGTAACGATCGCGGTACTTGAGACCAATTTTTAGGCCCTCTACACTCCCCTACTCAGTCTAAAACACAATAATTTCACACTTTACCTTTTACAATTTTAATCAACACTTGTCATAGCACTATAATTTCATGGATTATGCATAAACAAAGATAAAATATACTTTAGCATGCGGAAATAAAAGGATACGTGCCACTTTCGTGGCATGATTGGTTGCTTCCCATCTTTTGTGGCAAGACACCCCTCCAACTATCATTTGTGTTTCCACTTAGAATCTTTGAATCTCCATCCCAACTTTCACTCACTATGCACTAAGCGATAGAGATAGAAAATTCAAATCTTCCAAAATGAACGTGATAGAAATAAGGACATGGAGCTGTGGATTCTATCTCGCCACTTTGAAGACTTGAACCTTTTACCCAATTTCACATCAAATTTTTGATTTGGCTAATTGGATAATGGTGGGAACATAAATAGGCCACTAGTTGAACATCAGAATTTGAGTTCCTTGGCCTTAAAATGTGGGGTTCGCGTGTCCCCTTTTTGAATGTCAAACTCTAAAATGTAGGGATGATGGTCCTTCTCCCCAAAATCCATCATTTGCTTGGTTAGGTGGACACTCATCACATCCACTAGGCACAATATTGAAAAATGGTTCAAATGAGGTTTATTCCTTAATTCTAAAATTGCATCCCTATTAGTATCCTTACCCCAAATTTGACTAGAGTCTTCGCAAGAGATTAGCTTGGGTTCTTCTTTTGACTCTAGCACCATTTCCTCGATTTTGGCATCTTCAATTGTATTAGGTTTTATTGGTTGGGAAAACTCCGAGGACTCATAGCTACAAAGCTTATCATTTGCCACATAGCTTATTCTTTTTTCTTGATCCTTCTTATGTTGAAAAGTGGGCAAGGTAATGGTATTTTGAGGGTTTGTTTCCTTGCCCATTTTCTCTATCTTTATAACCTCCCTTCTAAATGCCTTATTGGATTGATGAAAGTCATGCATGTCCTCTTCCAATGTAGTTGCCCGATCCAAAAGAGTTTGAAGCATTTTCAAAACTATTGTACCTGACATGTTGTTCTTTCTTTATTTCATTATGGTACCTATCAAACTCATAAAATGAACTTGCATTTGGAATAGCATAACAAGGGGAAGGAGCATTTGGACTATCACTCCAATCTCCATATCGACCACCACCTAAATAAAAGTCATACTCCTAATAGGGTCGAGATGGTTAATCCATCTCTCACCATGGAGCATATCTACAATCTTGCCAAAAGTAGGGTCTATCACAATTTGGACATGAATCATCAAGGTAGGATTTCCAACTATCAAAATCATATTTGTCTCAAGATGCCATAGTGACAAGTAAACAAAAATAAAAATCTACTTAACACAAGAAACAAAAGAAAATCACAAACAAATATTTATAAGTTTGAATCCAAGAAAGTAGGCTAAAATTTCAAACTAACTAAATACGCCAAATTGCTTCTCAGCAACGACTCCATTTTTTATAACGCTCAACTTACACTTCAATTTAAATGCAAGGTAGTCTTCGTCAATATAATTACCCAACTTGAGTAGGGGTCGAATCCATGAGGAACAATGTGAATAGCAATTAAGTAAATCTGAAATGAAAGTTTCTTGCTAAATTCAAACCTACAATATAATGATTCAGAGGGTTTGAACGTTTTTCAAGGGTATGATTATTTTTAGACTTCCAAAAGACTAACTCAGGGCTATGAATAATTATAGTGTAATCAATTAGAAATGGATCTTGAGATTATTCTCTCCTAGGGATAAATTATGCATAGGAACATGATGATTCAGTGAAAATTCTAATCGTTGATGATGTGGTAGGCTAGGTTGAAAGTCCTTGAGGTTAGTTTATCAACAAGTCTCAAAGATGTCACTCATTGATCCTTTTGAGTATCAAAAGAGTGTGTCAATTGAAGCCACCCAATACCTAAATTAGGTATCCCTATTTCAAGGATGATACCAAGGAATAGTCAACTTCATAATCACCCTTATGTCTAAGATGGTGAATATTAGCAAACTATGCCCATAAATTGGCTATTATTGCCTTGGCTCCCACATCCCTCTTTCAAGGATGATATAGGTTCCAAAATTTCACCCTCTTTCAAGGATGGTTTGAGCTTTCAAGAGCTTCGGATTTTCACCCACAAACCCATTCGGGTGTTTGGGGATTTCACCCACAAATACCAACCAATTTAATCATGCAATAGTAGAACCCATCACCAATAAACTAGCATATACATAAATGAATCACAGCCCACACACAATTGCTCCCTATTCTAACATAATCACAAGAAGAAGAACTAGCTATACTTAAGATAAATAAGCAAGATATACCAAAAAATCTACGTCAATTTGATTTATTGAAAGATAAATAGAATGCAAATTGCAAGCTTTAGGATTAAACAAATCTTCAATGGAAATTTCCAATCCTCCACTTTAAAGCTACTCTAATGTATTCTTCACTCAAGAATTAGTACAATAGTTGTCTCTTCAAAGTTAAAAACTAGATGGTGGAAAATTTTTCACAAAAGTCGGATCTCCTCTATGGGATAGGGCTTGAGCCTCTTAAGGAAATTTCGAATTAAGCTGTGTGCATTTATAAATCTGGCCCTGAGCATACTCTTGGTTTGTCACAATTGTTGACACTTTTTTGTGATAGTGGCTACCGCAACTGCAGTCAGAACTCACGATCATGGTATTTGGACATGTCTTGACTGGCCGTGATTGCGACCCTCAGACCACAATCGCTGTAACTGAGGCTAGTTTTTGCTCCAGGCCTTCCAGCTGCACTTCTTTTCTCTTTTTTGATCTTTTTTAGCTCAAGTTCACATCTTTCTATCTCATAACCTCTATGCCTGCAAAATATTGATATCAGTGGATTTAATCACACCTATGCCTCAGTAATACATTTAAATCATGATAATGCGCATGAATGTTGAGTGGTAAATTCATCACTCATAACTGACCATCATATGACCACCTAGGGCTGACTTGTACCATAGGGTATGAATGGTACCTTAAAACCATACTTTGGACAGATTCAACTAGGGTAAACATAAGTCATGATATGACTAGGCAAGGTACCACTCTTACCTTATCATACAATAAGTACAATGTTAACTCGTACATTAGACAGAAACCAAACTAAACACACTTCCTAACATACGAGAGAGGCACACCAAACTTTTCCTTACGATACTACTAGTACCCATGAGTCATACCTTGGCCAAAATGTCCAAAACACCCCCTTTGCCTAGTCAAACAGAACATAACACATCTGATAATGGTTGAATTCTAAAAATATAACAAGATAAAAGGTAATAAATTTCAAAGACATCTAAGAGTGTAAACATCAATCACCAATCCACAATAATATCCACTAAGCCTCAATACCAGAAGAAAGCCTACATTGGGACATGCCCCGACCCTAAGAATGACAATGGTAATGATAATGTAAATGTGAAGCCTTTAGTTCTAATTTATGAAAGGAAAATTAATGGAATAATCAAGTCTTCCAAAGAATGGAAGTTCACCACTTCACCGTAAATGACCGACTTTGAGATAACCTATCACCGTACAGGAAAAGTAGAAGTGCCTTTGGACCTTACATCACGTGGACACAAAATCCAGAGACGGTTAGTGGGGTGAATACTAGCATGTAACTCAAGATAAGGGTAAATTAATATTAGTAAAAATTTTAATTTCAAACTCACTGTACATGTTCACATATATGTATACATATATATGATAGATATTAGGGTAGTTAAAAAGGTTGAGCATGATTGTAAAATTTTATCCTGGATTATGTAGCTCAACCATCATAAACAGGCACCTACAAACTATATGGGTTTAGCTCCCCCAGCTGAAAGGGCCCTAGTAAGTATTTCCCGTATGAATTGAAGGTATCAAGGAAGACCAGAGAATGCCCCGAACCCACATAAATCTAAGATACAAATATATATCGATAATGTGAACTGTGCACACGGTCATCAAGGCCAACCCTCACATCGGCAAATAAGAGTTTCCATTTCAAGTCATTCAAGACTCAGACCTTCACGGTTTAGATACATAACCCCCATTAAATCCAGTTAAAGCAAGTTTCACATAAGTTCCACATAACCCCTTCATTAGCAATGGAATTATACATTAAGGCACGCCAAAGGTATCATCATACTGTATGCTTGCAAGCTTGTAATTATGCCATTACAATTCCATTAATTGGGGGAATGCCTCGACCTCTTTTAGTTTATCAAATCAAATTGGCAGAATGCCTTGAACCCCTTTGTTCATTAAGTCAAAACATAGCCAACAAGGATTTCAAAATCTATGTTCATTGTTTAACCATTTATGAATGCAATAATATAGGTGAGTAAGTCAAACCAAGTGACAATTCCATAATTCAAAGCCATTTACACAATTGGGTTGAGGGAATACAATAGTTCAAAACCAATTTCCAAGTTCAAAATATCAATTTGGGATATTACCTCAATCCCCATTCCAATTCCCACACATATGCACCCCATTAGTTCAAAACATTCATTTCAAAGCATGAACAACTCATGAAAATCATGGGAAAACAATTCAAAGATCTGCCATTCCAAAACCCTCAACCCATGTAAAAATCCACATTTAAATCCATACAAGTAAACAATTTAAAACATATGATTTTCAAAAAATAAGATTTAGGGAAGAGTAACATTCCTGAAAGTATCACAACTACAGAGACAAAACACCCTTGAGAGCCCTAATTGACCAACTTCTTCGAAACCCTAAGTGTTCTTAACCTTAGAGATTTGAAAGAGATTGAGAAGCTATTTTGATATATTTTAGAGTTATAATGATACCATAAAGGGGTTTTAAGTCATGGGTCATGATTGGGATAGAGGGGAAATGTCCAAAGTGCACTTAATAGAAACACTAAAAAATTATCGCCCAGCCGCTACGGGCAACATTACGACTTCAAAGGTCACCCTACAACTCGTGACCTCCAGTCATACTATGGATAACATCCATGGGAACCCACACTGGTCTGGCTACGAGTCATACCATTCAACTTGTACTCAGACATTATGACTCATTAGGGTCAACCATAGTCAAGGCGGAATCAATTGGGCACTATATTAGTTGGCTACGGATGGAAGTATACAACTCATTATGAGACAATCATAATAATAACATAAACTTAGCCAATCCACACTGATAAAAATATAATTCAGGTCCTATGATATATAATGACACCCTACGACTCATAGGGAGAGTCGTAATCTAGGCAGTAAACCCATTGATCAAGAAATTTTCAAAGACCAAAAATCAGGGGTGTTAAATTATCATGATTTAACACATATCACAACCACACTTACCTTTAATAATGGCAGAAAATAATAATATTAAGGAATACAATTACCTCGAGCATGATTATCCAAGGTGGAAAATAGGAGTAGATATTTAGACTTCATGTCCTCTTCAGCTTCCCAAGTAGTTTCTTCAACCTTATGGTTCCTCCATTGAACCGTCACTGAAGCCACTTCCTTGTCTGCAACTGACGGGCTTACCGATCCAAGATCTCAACTCGGACATCCTTATAAGGCAAGGAATCCAAAACACCAACACTCTCCAAAGAAGCAATCAAGGAAGGATAACCCACACACTTACTCAATATCTAAACATGGAAGATCGGATGAATAGAACCTAACTTAGTCAGCAGCTCCAACTCATAAGCCACATGGCCCACTTGCAGACATAAAAGGGATCAACATACTTGGGACTGAGCATCCCCTTCTTTCCAAACCGCATCACTCCATTTATGTGAGATACTTTTAAGAACACCAATTCATCCACATTAAACTCCAACTCCCTATGCCTTACATATACATAGGACTTTTGGCGACTTTGGGTGGCCTTAAATCTATCCCGAATCACCTACACCTTTTCCATTGCTTGGTAAACCAAGTCGGGAATGAATAACCTATTCTCACCAACCACAAAACACTCAATAGGAGACCTACACCTCCTACCATAAAGGGCCTCAAAAGGAGTCATCCCAAACTAGAGTGAAAACTATTATTATATGCAAACTCTATAAAAGGAAAATGATCAACCCAACTACCACAAAAATCAAGCACACAAGACCTTAGCATATATTCCAAAGTACACTACAAGAAAATGGCAAAATTATGACAGAAAAATCTGTCACAGATCCATGACAAATTATCGATTGTGAAAAATTTGTAACGGAATCAGGGACATCCCAAGACCTTTGGTCATAAATTTGATGTGATGAACTAAACTTCCATCACAATTATTTTGTGATTAAATTTTCATAGATCCATTCGTCACAATTTAGATCCATCACAAACTTGAGACATAATTTCGACGAAATATTTTGTTATAAAATAGAGATAGAATAATTTTCATCACAAATTTATCCTTGCAAAAACAATAATTGTGACAAAATATTTCCATTACAAGTAAATTGTAACGAAATGTTTGTCACAAAGTGACTTCCTTTCAATTATATTAGTGACAAAATTCTGAGATCTTGTGACAAACAAAATCCATCACAAATTTAAATTGAACTTTTAAATTTAATAAATTATATTTACATAATAGTGTTTGATATATATATATATATATATATATATATATATATATATATATATATATATATAATCACAAAAATATAACAAATATAATATTAAATTTACAATTCAAAAGAATGAAATTAACACGTCCAAAAATACAACTTCAATATGAAAGACTACAAACGTATAAGACTTACAGAGAGATCCACAAACAAAAGTCTAACAAAACTTGGAGAATTCAAGTCTAATAATGGCAAACACGTGAGCATTTGGGGATTCCCTATTAGTGAGAGTAGCAAGGATCACTAGATGAGCTAGTGAGAAGATAGCACCATCTTGCTCATCATCCGAGACCATCACTCCTCCATAAACTTAAATTGATTATCACTTTGTTGCTTCAAACACAAAAACCTCTTAATATAGGTGTTGTTGTATCTCAACCTCTTCACGATCTTGAATAATTTTCTCTCATATGCAATACCTCTTTTTCAAGAAGTTTGATGTGCTCTTCAACAACATGATCAGACACCATAGGTAAATGATGTGAAGTGGTAGAATTTTGATTTTTATACAAAGTAGAAGCTTGCAAGTCCAACCCATAGGCATGTAGCTTTTTCTCTCGACCTACAACATCAAAATAAGTCAATTTATATCAAATTCTTGGACTTCTTCTGAATCATCTGATGAGTTTGAAAGAGAAGCAACCACAACACCCTCTATTTATCCTGAAAATCAGAAAAATACTAGCCACCAATAAATTTTACTTCTATTTGATCAAAACACGCGCAAAACTACTGAAAAAACTACACTTTCAATTGGTAAAAAAAACTGCACTCTTTCTTGGTAAAAATCTGCACAAAATCCACGTAAAACTATTGAAAAACTTGATTTTTACTTGACGAGAAGCTGCAGAAATAACTATACAAATATAACTGCAACTTTACTTAGGTAAAATTTGAACAAAAGATGCATGATTACTTGATAAAACACTTCATAAATAATACACAAACATCTGGAAAAAATGCATTTTTACTTGATAAAAAACTGCATAAAACTACACAAAAGAGCCGGATAAAAGCTGCACAAAAATGACAAAACAACTGCATGTTGACTACACAAATCCAACATTACAAATTTCACTTTTACTGTGCAAAATTACACTAAATCACTCCCAAAGTATAGCTCATAAAGGAAGAATTGCCCAAATTTTTATGAGCAAACAACCTGTTCATTCCCCAACCAATGAAGGACTCTAACCCACTCTAGCAAAAGATTGGGGCGGGAAAGATAAAACTTAAGAAAAGAATGAAATCATTGTGACTGCTCCCATAAATTTTTCATTTAAAAAGATATATCTAAGACTTTATAAAGGCTATTTCACTAAATGAAGAAGAAAGGACATAAAAAAGGTTAAAAGAATGTGTTTATGGATGGTCAAGTGTTGTTTTAATGATTCAATGACACTAATTAACATAAAACTAAGCTAGACTGACAAGCGAACATGTTCTCATGAACTATTTAGTACCCTTCCACAAGAATTACATGACCAGTTAGCCATCCCCCTATAAATTAAAAAATAACACATACTGAACAAGTACTTGATTAAAAATTGCATAAAAACTATATAAACACCTGCACAAAATCTATATTTTTACTTGATAAAAGACTATAAGAATCTACACAAAAAAATGCACAAAATCGATAATAAAAACTGTCGTTTACTGATAAAAACTTCACTAACAACTCCTCTCCTACTGTACAAAACCTACACTAACCGCTGCACTTTACCATGCAAAAACTACACTAACAACCCCACTTTTTTCCACACAAAAATAATAAGAAGTCAGATAATTTTCACCTCTTACAAGAATAATAGAGGTCCATTATAGTCCTCTCTGAATTGTACCAAGAAAGTCAACACTACAAGTCGATTTGAAGCAACTTGATAACAAAATTAGGAGATAAACAAAAAGATTAGGATCAAGCTAAACGAAAACCCAATATGCATTAGTAGAGAAATAAATGGTTGAACTCCTGATGAATAAACACTAAAAGAATGAACCAAAATACTTAAAAATTACTTCAAAATTAGTTTTAAAATGTTAAAAGATTCAATGTAATAGTTTGATAAAGACATACAAAAAGAATACTAAAAGAGTAAAAAGTACAAAAGGCCGAATATCAAGACCCAAGATTATTCACTTTAGAACCTTAATTGAAGAGGGACGGGAATGAATTTGAGCAATGAAATAAAAATTAAAAAATAGACAAAATGCGGAAGCAACTAAGAGAACGAGAAATCAAATTACAAATCAAAAATTCCTTTCATTATTCATGTCATGAGTTGTTCAGATACAAAGAAAGCCCTCATTCCATATGAATGTCAAAAAGGAAATAAGAGCAGTAGAGTAAAGAAAAATAACGTCAAGAACTTAAAAAGATCAGCAACTATAGGTCTATTCACAGTCAATTTATTTGAAGCTTAAAGGAGAGTGAAATATCTGTGGGTGAAGATTTATGAAAGAATTTTCATGGTGACTGATGAATTTCTCTCAATAGAAGAAAAAAAGGTTTTCTCAAAAGGATATCCACTGTAGTATTTATGAAATGTAATGGACTTTAGGTGGGAAGATTTAAAAATAGTGAAAAGTTTTAGGGGGGAAAACTAAAAATAGCTCGTCGCACGGGGTTTACCTAGTGCAGTTTACATCTCCTGTGTGATTTACAAGAAATTGCATAGGAGGGGTTTACCCAGTGCGCACAAAGTACTCACCATAGAATGCTCACCCGAAGGGTAAAGGTTGTGGCAGAGGTTGTAGTGGCTGCGGGTTCTCCTACGGTTCCAAAAAAAGAACAACTTATCACAAGTATTATATTTTTATTAGTTAGTTGTTTTTAATTATATTGTGACGGAATGTTTAATCTATCATAAATTTTGTTACGGATTTGTAACAGAAAGTTATTATTTTATTTCGTCAGCTTTAACTTGTAACGAAAATATGTTCGTCACAAAAATTTTATTTAAAATCTATCATAAATTTGTCACAAATTTGTTACTCTCACAATTTTATGGAAAAAAATTATAAATTTTTCTTTTTTATTTGACCAAGATTGATTTGTCACAAATTCAACAAAATGTTGTTACAACCTATGATCAAATTGCTCCATCACAAATATTCCATCACAATTTGACCTTTTTCTTGTAGTGATCTAAATCGTTCTCTATGCTTGACCATTCGTTTGAAGATGAAAAAGCAGTGCTAAAGGTTCACCTTAGTTCCAAAAGATCTCTAAAAAGAACGCCAAAAATGAGACGAGAACTATATACCACGATAAGATATAATAGATATAGGCACACCATGCAATTTGATGATTTCCTGAGTGAAAAGCTTAGAATAATCCTCCATCGAATAAGTAGTTTTAACTGGCAAGAAGTAAGCTGACCTAGTTATCTTATCAATGATGACCCAAATCAAATCAAACTGATTTTACAATCATGGAAGACTGGTAATGAAATCCATATTAATCAATTCCCATTTCCACACGGGCAACTAAATTTCTTGAAATAAATCACCAGGCCTCAAGTGCTCCACCTTCACTTGTTGACAAACCAAACACTTGGCCACAAAATTGGCTACATCCCTCTTCATGTTATTCTACCAATAGATCTCTTTTAAAGCATGGTACATCTTCATCGATCCAGGATAAATTGTGTACCTTGACTTATGAGACTCAACTAAGATCCTCTCTCACAGCCCATTAATATCGACGACACACAACCTACCTTGGTACCTAAAGATACCGTCACCACCAATCTCAAAAGCCATCACCTTCTGGTGACCCATATCATCCTTGATTCTAATAAGAAAAGGATACAAAACTTGCTTCTACTTTACCTCGACACCCAGAGAGGACATTAAAACCTCTTAAACAATTGTACCACTATCCTTAGAGTCCAAAAGACAAATTCCAAGATTAGCCAAATAGTGAATATCATTAACCAACCCTCGCTTCTCCTTATTAACATGCAGAAAACTCCCCAAAGATAACCCATTAAGAGTATCAGAAACCACGTTAGCTTTACTTGAATGATAATGAAGACTCATATCATAGTCCTTGACCAACTCAAGCGATTTCCTTTTCCTGAGATTCAACTCCTTCTAGGTGAACACATACTACAAACTCTTCTGGTTTGAGAAGATGTCAACATGAACCCCATACAAGTAATGGCACAAAATCTTTAAAGCGAAGACTACTGCAAATAACTTCAAGTCATGAGTCGGATAGTTCTTCTCATGCACCTTCAACTATGTAGAAGCATATGCCACAACCTTGTCTCACTGCATCAACACATAACCTTATCCCACATGGGATATATTAAAATAAATAATAAAGCCATCAGTACCCTTGGGTAGGGTCAAAACCTGAGCAGAAGTCAATTTATCCTTCAACTTCTCAAAATTACCCTCGTAAGTGTTGGACCATAGAAAATTTACCTTTTTCTGAGTCAACCTAGTCAATAAGAAAGCAATAGAAGAAAAACTCACCAGAAACCTCATATAGTAACCAGCCAAGCCTAAGAAGCTCCAAATATGGGTTGGAGTCATGGGTCTAGGCCACTTCTTAACCACCACAACTTTTTGTGGATCCACCATGATCCCTTCACTAGAAATAACATGACCCAAAAAGTGACATCATTCAACTGGAATTCACACTTCAAAAGCTTAGCATACAAACGTTAATTCCCAAGGGTTTGCGACACTATAAGGAGGTGATTGGCATGATCCTCCTTACTCATAGAATAAACAATGAATAAGTCTAGAAATTAACAGAAAACTCAATTCATAAGATCCATAAACATTGTTGGTGCATTAGTCAAACCAGAGGAAATCACCAAAAAACTAAAAATAACTATACCAGGTTCAAAAAAAAGTCGTAGGGATATCAACCTCTCTTTTCTTCAACTGATGATAACCCGACCAAAGGTCAATCTTGGAAAAGTACTTCTCACCGTGCATATGGTCATACAGGTCATCAACCCCAGGAAGAGGGTACATATTTTTCACTATTAAATTATTGAAATGACGATAATCTATAGCCAATTGAAGGGACCCATTCTTCTTACATACAAAGAGTACCCGAGCATCCTACGGGGAAACACTAGGGTGAATAAAAACCTTATTTAGAAGATCTTTCAATTTCTCCTTGAATTCTTTTAACTCAGTTGAAGCCATTCTATAGAGAGGGATAGAGATAGGACGAATGTTCGAAAGAAGATCGATCCCAAAATAAATTTTACTATCAGAGGGACATTAGGAAGATTATTAAGAAATGCTTTAAGAAACTCACAAATTATAGGGATAGATATTAAGGAGGGACCCTCGATATTAGGATATTTAACCTAAAATAGGTGACATGGACACCCTTTAGAAATTAATTTCCAAGACCTAAGATACGAAATTAACATTTCCTTAGGCACTAGGGAACTACTTTCACACTCAATCACTGGCTTATTTCAGAATTAGAAACTGACCCTTCAGGTCCTATAATCAAGAGATGCATAGCACGAATGAATCCAATCCATCCCCAAGATCATATCAAAATCTAATGTCTCCAACTCTATCAAATCCACCAACGAGTTCCTATCACAGATAATTACCACACAACACCTATAGACCCTCCTAGCTATGATAGGTTACCTACTAGGTAGACATAGAAAAAAGATTAGCAATACACTCAGGACCAAAATCAAAATGAATAACCACATAAAGGGTCATATAGGAAAGAGTAGACTCAAGATTTAATAAACAATACACATCACAAGAGAAAAGTTTTAGCATACCAATAACAATATCAGGAGACACCTCAAAGTCTTGACGGGTGGAAAGAGCATAAAGATAGTTTTAACTAGTGTAGGTTCCTGAAGTAGCACCCTTTTGTTCAGGAACTGAAGAAACAGCAATCGAGACCTTATTAGCCCTAGTAAAAACATCACCGGAGGGATAGTTCCTTTGAATATAGCACGGATAACCGCATCTAAAATACTTATTTATCCTCTTATCAAAAAACACCACAGTGCAACTGACCATAAAATCTGCAAAAAGGATACGAAAAAATTAACTGGACCTTCTGGCCTGAGATTAAGAACTTTGTGCCTTAAACTCACTGTTGCTCTAAAAACGATGATCACCAGAAGGTTTAGGATATGGAGCACTATCCATAGAATATGAACCAGTTGTATTGGCAGTAGATATACTCTTGTTGATTTGATAGAGTTAGACATGGTTAAATTTAATGTTATCCTAGGGTTAGATTGGTTGCATTCTTGTTATAATTCTTTACTGACTCGTAGGGTTATGTTCAAATTCCCTAATCAGTAGGTCATTATATGGGAAGGTGGTTCTTTGGTGCCTTAGGAAAGTTTTATTCCTTAACTTAAAGCCCGAAGGTTGATTTCAAATGGGTTTTTGTTTTATTTGGTCTAAGTTAAATATTCTAACTCGGAAGAGCCTTCTCTAGAATCCATTCCCATGGTTAATGTATTTCCTTAGGTGTTTCCTGATGATTTTCCCAATGTTCCTCCCGATAGGGAAATTGGTTTTGGAATTAATCTTATTCTAAAAACTCGTCTAATCTCTGTCCCTCCTTATATAATGGCTCCGATGGATTTAAAAGAACTTAAGGAGAAATTGAAGGACCTCTTAGATAAAGGTTTTATCCATCCTAGTGTGTCTCCTTGGGGTGCTTTAATATTGTTCGTGCGCAAGAAGGATGGTTCCCTTCGTATGTGCATTGATTATCGTCAGTTGAACAAAGTGACCATAAAGAACTAATATTCTCTTCCTAGGATCGATGATTCATTTGATCAACTTCAGGGTGCAAAGTATTTCTCTAATATTGATCTTAGATCGGGTTATCATAAACTTAAAAATTAGGGATGTGGATATCCCTAAGACTACCTTTAGAACCCATATGGACACTATGAGCTTCTTGTTATGTCTTTTGGGTTGACCAATGCCCCAGCGGCTGTAAGACCCCACAAAATCCTAATTATTTTAGTCCTACATATTATGCCAAAAAGGGGTCCCAGACTTAGAAAAATTTAGCTAAGTGTTAAGACTTAGAAGTATTTTTTAGCCTTCGAAATTGGACGATCTTATTTTCGATCTTTTCGACCCTAGAATGTCGATTTTCAAGTTGATTCATGATCAGGGATGTCACTAGGTCATATTGAGTGAGCTTTAAAATTTTTGAACTTCGGTTGGGTTGTGTTTGGATGTCCAAAATAGCAAGCCAACGCGATCTTGATGCATCACATTGGCTATCACGTTGACATCATCGACGCGATACGTTGGCAATCACGTCAATCCCATCAACATGGCACATTGCCAAACACATCGTTGGGCTAGTTTTGCTTATTAAATTTTGAGTTTCCAATGGCATTTAGGTTTGGGCCAATTTCTCACTACTTTGGTCTTTTAAATATCAACTCTAATGCTATCACAAAAAATTATACGTCCAATGAAAGCTACTGATCTTATCCAAAATTCGTACTTACTAAATTTAGCGAACAACTAATGGGTTCTGAGAGTCTGTAGTACTATTCTAAGAGGGTCTGCGTGATCATTCTCACTGCGGGAGTAGACAAGAATGTCATCAATAAATACTATGATGAACATGTCCAAGTATTGCTTGAACACACGGTTCATCAAGTGTATGAAAGTTACTGGGGCATTGGTAAAACCAAATGACATGACTAGAAATTCAAACTGACCATACCAAATTCTGAAAGTTGTTTTGAGAATGTTCATTCTCTGACTCTGAGCTGGTGATAGCCTGATCTGAGGTCTATTTTAGAAAAGTAACTGGCACCCTAAAGTTGGTATCAGAGTCTAAGGTTCTATAGAGTCCTTGGGAGTCTGAAATCCACGTCAAGTAGAGTCTTCTACATGGGTGTGTAGTGCCCCACACTTATGGACAAGAGGCTATGAGATATTTTAGGAAAATTTCCCCTTTTTTTAGTTTCATGTCATGCGAGTGAGCATGAGCTCAAGTTAAACTCTTTGTATAATCTAATTTTCCCTTCTATTTATAGAATATGCCTCCCAAAAAGACCAATAGAAGAAGAACTGGAAACCAGCTAGCACCTCTGCCTGATTAGAAAGATCCTCTGAATGAGCATGTTTCTTACACAGAATTCAGAGCGGCTTTCACCACTCTAGCCCATTCTGTGGTAGCCCAGAATAAACTCTCAGCCATTGTTCAGGCCAACCCAGTGGCTAATACTGCTGTAGCTAGAATTTGGAACTTTACCCGAATGAACTCTCCTTCATTTTTAGGGTCAAAGTCTGAAGAGGACCCACAGGAATTCCTTGACATGGTGCAGAAGGTAACAGACATTATAAGGGTAAACGGTAGTGAGAGTGTTGAGCTAGCTGCCTATCAGTTGTAGGATATGGTTCATACATGGTTTAAGCAATAGAAGGCAGACAGGGTTGTAAATGCAGGGCCTATAGATTGGGAAGAGTTTTCTACTACCTTTCTAGATAGGTTTTTCTCATTGGAATTGAGAGACGCTAAGGTGTTAGAGTTCATTAACTTAAAGCAGGGCAGCATGACAGTGATGAAGTATTCTCTCAAGTTTACTCAGTTATCAAGATATGTTCTTTATGTGGTAGCTAATAGCAGATCTAAGATGAGTAAGTTCATGTCTGGTGTGTTTGACAGTATGGTCAAGGAGTGTAGGACCACAATACTAATTAAGGAGATCGACTTGGCTAGTTTGATGGTCCATGATCAATAGATAGAGGATTAGAAAACTAAAGAGAAAGAGAGAGAGAATAAAAAGTCTAGAACAAGTAGCTTCAACTTCACTTAGCCTAAGTCAGAGGGTGGTAATCATCCTCAGTTCTGCCCAAAATTTTTAGTTCTGGCTCTTTCCTCAGCCAGTGCTCTGGTGTCTAAATTCAAGAATGGTAATAAGAATAGGGTGCCAGGCTCTAAATCTCAGGGTAGTTTTAGTGGTGCCCAAACAAATCCTCTTTGTTAGAAGTGTGGCAGACACCATCAAGGTGTATGTAGAGCTGGTAGAGATGCATGTTTTAGATGTGGTAAGCTAGGTCATAAGATCATAGAGTGTCCTCAGGTGGGTTTACAGAGTCAGCATAATTGTTCCCCATCTAAGTCTGGTCTCCCATCTCAATGGGATGCCACTTCTAGTGCCACCAGTGGGCAATGCCCAAATAGGCTCTATGCACTTAAGTCCCGATAGGTTCAAGAAATTTCTCCTAATATGGTCATTGGTACGTAACAAGTTTACCATTTATATGTTTATGCTTTGCTTGATACAGGAGCTTCCTTGTTCTTTGTAAGGCCTTATATAGTTGTTGCCTTTGGAGTCAGTCCTAAAATCCTAGTAGAACCCTTCTCAGTCTCTACCCTAGTGAGTAAGTCTATCATAGCTCGGTGGGTATATAGGAACTGTTCGGTTATGGTTTCTCAAAAAATTACTTTGGCAGACTTAGTAAAATTAGAGATAATGGATTTTGACATTATTCTCGGCATGGATTAGCTTTATTCATGCTATGCTTTAGATGATTGTAGAAACAAAGTTTTCCATTTTTAGTTCCCAAATAAACCTGTCCTACAATGGAGGGGTAGTACTTCAGCACTTAGGGGTCAGCTTGTTTCATACCTCAGAGCGAGAAAAATGATATCCAAGGGATTGTCTATCATCTTATTTTAGTTAAAGCTTCTAGTTCCAAGACTCCTAATCTTGAGTCAGTTCCAGTAGCAAGTGAATTTCTAGATATGTTTCTTGAAGATCTTCCCGGAGTTTCTCCTGAAAGGGAAATTGACTTCGGAATAGACCTTCTTCCAGATACTCAACCTATCTCTATTTTGTCATACAAAATAGATCCAACTGAACTCAAAGAATTAAAAGAGCAGTTGAAAAAACTCCTAAATGAGGGATTCATCAGACCCAATGTCTCCCCGTGGAGAGAACCAATTCTATTCATGCATAAAAAAGATGGTTCTCTCATAATATGTATTGACTACCATCAGTTGAACAAAGTCATAGTCAAGAACAAGTATTCGCTTCCTAGAATCGATGACTTGTTCGACCAACTTTAGGATGCCAGTTACTTTTCTAAGATAGACCTAAAATGAGGCTATCATCAGCTCAAAGTCAGAGAATGTGACATTTTGAAAACAACTTTCAAAACTGGTAGGTTATGTATGCCATGTGTGGATGGCGTGAGATAGTGGATTCTTAGAAAAGTGCATAATGTGCATTACTCGATTCATTCATGGCTACTAATATGTACCGCGACTTATAGAAAGTCTATTGGTAGAGTGGGATGAAGAGAGATATTGCAGAGTTTATAGCTCTGTGCTCTACGTGCTAACAGGTTAAGATAAAGCATCAGAAACCTAGTGGGTCTATGCAGGAGTTCAGTATCCCACATGGAAGCAGGAATAACTAAACATGGATTTTGTGATGGGTTTGCCTCATACTTATCATCATCATGATTCGATTTGGATTATTATAGACAGGATAACCAATTCAGCCTATTTCTTGCCAGTTCATACCTCTTATTCAGCCGAGGATTATGCCTAGCTCTATGCCAGAGAGTTGGTTAGGTTACACGGTGACCCATTATCTATCATTTCAGATAGAGGTACGTAGTTTACCTCTCATTTTTGGAATGCTTTCCAAAAGGGTCTTGGCACCCAAGTTCACCTTAGTATAGGCTTTCACCCTTGGATAGATGGTCAGGCAGAAAGGACCATTAATACTTTAGAAGATATGTTGAGAGCGTGTGTTGTTGACTTTAAGGGTAGTTGGAATGACCACTTACCTTTGATAGAGTTTGTATATAATAACAGCTATCATTCTAGTATTTAGATGGCTCTATTTGAGGCTCTTTATGGGAAGAGATATAAATCTCCCATTGGTTGGTTTGAAGTAGGTGAGGCCGTAGTAGTAGCACCTGACTTGGTATTTGATGCCTTAAAGAAAGTGCAGTTAATTAGAGAGAGGCTTAAGATAACTCAAAGCCAATAGAAATCATATATAAATGTGAGAAGAAAAGAGCTCGAGTTTAGGATCGGCGACTTTGTGTATTTAAAAATCTCTTCCATGAAGAATGTAAAGAGATTTGGCAAGAAAGGGAAGCTTAGTCCCTAATATGTTGGTCCTTATAGGATTCTTAGTCATTTTGGTGAGGTAGCTTATGAGCTTGAGTTACCTACAGACTTGGCATAAATGCACCCAGTGTTTCACGTCTCTTTACTTAAGAAGTGCATAGGTAACCAAGCAGTTGTAGTCCCTAAAAGGAGTGTAGATATTCCAAACTATTTCTTTTATGGGGAATTCCCCGTTGAAATCCTTGATTGTCAGATTCGCAGACAAAGGAACAAAGAAGTTCCTTTGGTGAAAGTTTTTTGGTGAAATCAGTCCGTTAAGGGAACTACTTGGGAAGTAGAAGTAGACATGCAAACCAAGTATCCTCACCTCTTCTCCGTAAACTCAGACTCAACCTAAGGTAACAGACTTCCTTAGATTTTCTCTATTCCATGTTCACTTACATCTACATAATATTCTCATATCATTCATGCATTGATGAACAGTTCAGTTATGTGTAATTTCACCAGAATTCAATCATGCTTCAGTTATGTATGTCAATGTAAGTACCGTTCCTCAGTTCCCCTCAGTTTAGTTAGTATTATTTGAGGATGAATATTCCGAAGTAGGAGATATTGTAAGACCCCATAAAATTTCAATCATTTAAATCCTATATAGCATGCCAAAAAAGGGTCTCAAATTTAGAAAAATTCAGCTATGTGTTAAGACTTAGAAGTATTTTTTAGCCTTCAAAATTGGATGATCTTATTTTCGATCTTTCCAACCTTACAATGTAGTTGGATGGCCAAAATAGCAAGCCAACACGGTCTTGATGCGTCACATTGGCAATCGCATTAACACCATCAATGCATCGATGATCGTGTCGATCCCATCTATATGGTGCATCATCAATCGCGTCACTGGGCTAGTTTTGCTCATTAAATTTTAAGTTTCCAAAGGCATTTACGTCCTTTTCCCCTCACCGAAATTAGCTAAAACATTAAATTAGACTCCTAAATAGGAAAATTGCATTCATTATTCTTAAAATACTCTCAAGAAATAAACCCTAGTTCATCAAGTTCAAGTCCAAGTTCCAAGAAATCCACCACAATATTCATAAAATTAACAATCAAGGTATGTTAGGTGTTCATACTTGGGTTTTCTTTCACCCTTGGGGTTCAAGAAACCTTTTCAAAACTTGTTTTATGATTTGTATGTTATGAATTGAATTATGCCTATGTTTGAGTTGTTTTATGAATTTCAAGTTGGGATCTTTAATGGGTTCCATGAAATTATGTTAGCATGTGTGTCGAATTATGAATTTTTCAAGTCAAAACCCTTGAATTGCAAGATTACACATTGAAGTAATAATGCCCTATAGGTTATTTTTCATGTATCACAATCATTCTCCACAAGTGTTTGATAGAATATCCATGTAAATTAAATAGTATAATTATGACATGTTAGCATATGTTTTCATTCATGTACAAGTTCATGGCCTTCAAGTGTTTGATAGAATGTCTCAGTGAATGAATTATGAACAATTGACTATTTCTATATTTTCAAGATTTGCTATGTCTGTCAATTATGCTATCGAGTCCTTGGGGTAATTATTACCTGAAATCTAGCTATTTACTCAGTTTCAGTAGTTATAAAATAGTCCTAGTAAAGGTCAAAAATTATAGTACTCAGCCAGTAACAGAACTCAATGAGCTCTATCCAGCTCAGTCAGTCAACCCAATCAGTGTCAGTTTAGTCAAGCCTAGTACAGACTAGTGATCATTTCAGTGTTGATTTATTTGGGAGTAGTATTCAGCACCGAGCAAACCCAAGGATGGGAGAATTCCTGCCAGTAGAGGGTTTGACCCTTAGTAGCAGTCCCTGTGTTACAGAACTACATAGCCAACATAAGGTAAGTCATTCTTCTATCAGATTAGGGTTGACACAATTATATATATATTTCATGAGTCTTTCTGCCAAATTAGGGTTGACACAGTATTGTTAGTATCCCTTGGAAAGGTGCTAACACCCTTCCAACTGGGGTCATAGGTTGGACCCCAACTCGGTCTATAATCAAGGTATGTCGGTTAGATGAACACTCTCACAGTTACAGTTTTGGTCTCAGTATTTAGTAAAGAACTCAGATAGTTCTACAGAACTATGGCTATCAGTTATCAGTTACTTAGCCATCAAAAATCAGTACTTTAGTATTAGTCTAAACTTTTAATTATCAGTATTCAGTTATCAGAACTCAGTATTTTAGTTTCAGTCTAATTCAAACAGACATTATATATGCAGTATTGTATATTTAGCATGTTCAATAGTTACAGTATTGTATGTACTCTCATCCAGTTACTTCATGATGTTTATTTAGTCATTTATCATCTTATTCATATGAACTCATGTATATATCCTACCTCACTTAGCATACCAGTACATTCCATGTACTAATGCAAAATCTTTCTTTACGCTATGATGTCTCATATTATAGGTTCGAATGCTCAGGATCCTAGCTATACTTAGCAGCTTAGGTTATCAGTAGCAGATATAGTGGTGAGTCCCATATTTCAAGGACAGAGTTTATCTATTTCAGTAGTGCAGCAGTTCAATAGTTACTTCAGTTGAAATTAGTTGGGGGTTTATCCCATCAACTCTATATTCAGACAGTTAGAGCCTTTCAAACTAGTACAGTTAGATATTCAGTTTTTCAGATGTTATTATCAGTTATACTCAATATTTATTTTAGTATTTTGAGAACCTTATGGAATTTTTAGTTATACTTCTGCATATATTTTCAGTATTATTATCCAGTGCTCCTAGCAGGTACCATTCATGGGTTAGCTTGTGGTCCTTCAGAATTATAAGCACCGTGTGACTCCCAGGATGTAGACTCAGGGCATTACAGCAGTATTCATGGATTTAATAAATAGGGCCTTCTGTCCATTCTTGGACATGTTTGCCATTATCTTTATTGATGATATCTTAGTGTACTCTAAGAGTGAGGCAGATCATGTAGATCATCTCCATGCCGTGTTTCAAACTTTAAAGGATCATCATTTGGACGCCAAGTTCTCCAAGTATGAGTTTTGGTTAAAAATCATTGCTGTTCTTAGGCATGTTATCTCTAGTGAAAGGATCACAGTGGATCCCCAAAAGATTGTGGCAGTTAAGAAGTGGCCTAAACCTATGACTCCAACTAAAATTTAGAGTTTTTTGGGTCTTGTAGGTTATTATAGAAGTTTATGGAGCTCTTTTCCACTATAGCTGCACCATTTACCAAATTGACCCAAAAAAAGGTGAGGGTAGTTATGAGAAGTTGAAAAATAAATTAACTTTGGCTTTGATTTTGACCTTGGCCAAAGGTAATGATGGTTTTGTGGTTTATTGTTATGATTCTCAAGTTGGTGTTGGTTGCGTGTTGATACAACATGGTAGGGTGGTGACCTATGCTTCAAGGTAATTGAAAGTTTATGAAAATAACTACCCCACCCGTGACTTAAAATTATTAGCCATGGTCTTTTCTTTGAAAATTTGGTGGCATTACCTCTATGGTGTTCAAATTGATATCTTATCCGATCATAAGAGCCTCCAATATGTTTTTACTCAAAAGGAGTTGAATCTCTGGCAAAGAAGGTAGTTTGAGCTATCGAAAGACTATAATATGAGTCTTTATTACGATCCTGGTAAGGAGAATGTAGTCGTCGATGCTTTTAGTAGGTTGTTAATAGGGAGTTTGGCCTATAATAATAAAGATAAGCAGGAATTTGTAAGAGAGGTTCACAGATTGGCTAATTTTGGAGTTCAACTTACGGACTCCGAGGATGGTGGTGTATTTATGCATTTGGTATCTCAATCATCTCTCGTTGTTGAGATAAACAAAAAGCAAGTCATGGACCCCGACTTGATAAAGATCAAGAGTAATGTGGGGCAACACAAGGTCGCAGACTTTGTTATTAGTGGTGATGTTATCCTGAGGTACCAATGTAGGCTATGTTTTCCCAACATTAATGGATTGAGAAAAAGGGTCATAGCCGAGGCTCATGTGGCCCACTATGCTATTCATCCTAGTTCCACCAAGATGTATCATGACCTTAGAAAGTTTTATTAGTAGAAGAATATGAACTGTGATGTTGCTATCCATATGGCTAAGTATATGGTGTTCCAATGAGTAAAGGTTAAGCACTTGAGGTTTAGTGGCATGTACCAAAAGATTGTGTTGCCCGAGTGGAAGTGAGAGGCAATTAATATGGATTTTTTTACTGGTCTTCCTAGATCCCAGAATCAATGTGATTCTATTTGGGTCATTATTGATAGAATGACCAAGTCCACTCATTTCTTGCCCGTGAGAATGAATTTCTCGGTGGAAGAATATGCTAAGTTGTATCCTGTAGAGATAATGAAGTTATATGGTGCTCTGGAGGCTATTATTTTGGATTGTGGTCTTCCATTTTCATCCCACTATTTGAAGTTGTTCCAAAAGGGTTTGGGTACTAGAATATGCCTTAGTACCGCTTTCCACCCACAAATAGATGGTCAAGTAGAGAGAACTATATGAATATTATAGGATATTTTGAGGGCTTGTGTAATTGATTATGGTGGTAGTTGGCATGACCACTTGCCTTTTATTAAATTCTCCTATAATAATAGATACCATTCTAGCATGGCGTCTTTTAAGGCATTATTTATTAGGAGATGTCGATCTCCTATTGGGTGGTACTAGTTGGTGAGGGTAAGTTACTTGGGCCCAATTTAGTTCACCAAGCCTTAGAGAAGGTAAAGGTGATTTGTGATAGATTGGTAACCTCTCAAAGTCACCAAAAATCCTATACGGATTAAAGGCATAGGGATTAAGATTTTAATGTTCGTTATTGGGTATTCTTGAGAGTGTCTCCTGTGAAGGGAGTAATGTGGTTCGGTAAAAAGGGAAGCTTAGTCCCTACTATGTTGGTCCCTACTTGATTGTGAAGAGGGTTGGCAATGTGTCCTACGAGTTGGAGTTGCCTCCTAGTATGAACTACATTTACCCTATTTTCCATGTGTCTATGTTGCAAAAATGTGTGGGTGACCTTTCCTTGGTTGTTCCCTCGAAAGATATTAGTATCTTGGACTCTTTATCAGATGAGAAGATCCTAGTGAGAATTTTGGATTGGTAATTTCAACGGTTGCAAACAAAATAAGTGGCTTCGGTAAAGATTCTATAGAGGAACGAAAAGTTCGAGGAAGCTACTTGGGAGGTGGAAGAGGACATGGTGTCCAAGTATTCGCATTTATTTTAAATTTTGGAAGCTTGTGATGGAGGTATGTGTTAATCTCCTTACCTGGATATACATCTTGATAGGGGATGGGTTGAACTTCCCAAGATTTGAATTGATTTATGTCTTTGATAGATAATGGATTAGAGTTCCCAATGTGTGAATTAATTTGTGTCTTGTTGTACCATGAGTTTAAGACCCTAATGCTTTGTAATCATGTGTGTTGTGTTATGATGAGTTTAAATCTCTAGTACCTTTAGTTGATTCATGCTCTTGATAGATGAAGGGGTAAAGTCCCCAATGCTTTGAGTTTCTCTATATGTTTGATGAGTTGATAGGTTGTAGTCCCTAATTAGTGAAATGAGTAAGTGTTGGATAAGTAATGGGTTGGAGTCCCAAGACCAATGAAATAAAGTGGTTGATCGATGATGATCATGATGTGTGTTGTGTTGTATCCTTGTTGTGTGCTTGTTTCTAATTGTGTAAAGGTTTCTTTGATGCATTTTGATTTGTTAACTTGTGTAGATGTTTTCCTTACCCTTCATTTGCGGATGAATGATCCCAAGTGGGAGAGAATTGAAACACCTAGACTTTTATCCATTGAGAAACAACAACTTTTTATGTCTCTGAGTTGGGTACGACTTGGGGCTTGAGTCGTACCCTTGGTCACTATTTTAACCCTTATCTCCCTCCCCTTTTGTACCTTAAGAAGCATTTTAAGGTATCATACTATCTTCTATACGACAAGGCCATCCCTTATTCGTAACCAATGCATATGAGTCATATACTATGCAACCATATAGTGTAAAATCTCAAAACTAAGTAGACTATTTTGGTCACAAGTGAAGCTTATGATTAGAGGGTAAGTCATACCCTTTGTTTGAGACTCAATAGTTCCCTCTCATACCCATAATAGTGTTGTTGACCTAAGAGAAGCCTAGGGTATGAGTTAGGGTACACTCATACCCTAGGTCACTACTTCCATAGGAACCGTAAAGGGGAGTCATACACCTGCACGAGTGGACTTTTGAGATTTTAACCAAGGACCTTTTGATCATTTACCTTGACTAAAACCCTAAACCTTTCACTATATAAGTCATTTTATCCTCCTAAGTCTTCATTTACAAGACTCAAAACACTCCTAAACACTCTAAAGGCTTCTTGGATCAAGATTGGAGACTAGGGTTTAGAGGAATTCATCTAGTGTCAAGGAAGAATCAAGATTGTTGGTGTGGAATATTTACTAATGAATGTATCTCTTCCCCTCTTTAAATAACTCTAAACCCATGTATTTGACACTTGGATTAGTAAGTGTATGAGGTGTTTTTAGATCAAATAAAAAGGGTTTTTTACCTAACAATGAATAATGATGATTCTTCCTTATTTTGTGTTGACACATGTTATTGATGGTAGATTGTATATGTGGTTTCTTCTTATATGTTGTTTAACATAAGGGTCTTGAGTAACCCTAATCTTGATATTATCTACCATGAAAATAGCCTTGTTGAAGCTACACACATATGGTATTTGTGAAAATGTCTAAGTAAGTTGTCTAGTAATATGTTGGTGGTATAATGAGCTAGAGAAATGGCCTAACGAGTATTATAATGATGTTTTTAAAGGTATTGTAAGCCATGTAAGATATGAAGATAACCTTGTTAAGCTAATAACTAATAAGAGGTTGAAGTTCCTCAATATGAAGTTGAACTTGAATTGTGTGTTGAACCCAAGTATGGTAAGAATGTGGTAATAGATTGCTAATGAAATGTGAATATATTGAGAGGGTCTTGTTTTCCATAAATTGAATTTTATTATGAATTGAATAAAGGCATTGGCCTATTGAAATGGTTGAGCAATAAAGGCTCCGATAAGGACCAAGTGGTCATGTATAGTATTGAATTGGCTAAATAGTTAAATTCCTTAAGTGTTGTATTAAATGTATGATTGATAGTGTGATGGCTTGAGGTTGAATTCCCTTGCCTTATGAAATGCTTGAGGTTAGAGTCCCTTGCCAAATGAAATTTCTTATGGTTAAAGTCCCTTGCTCAAAGAGATCTTTTGAGGAGATAGTGCCTCGCCCAATGAATGAGCAAGTGGTTAAAGTCCTTTGCTTGAATGAATATGAGTTTGGATAGAGTTCTTGGTGAAATGAATGTGTATGTGGTTAAAGTCCTTGGTTAATGAAAGAGTAAGTATGGTTGAAGTCGTTTGTCAAAGTGTATGTGATTGTGGTTAGAGTTCTATGCATCGTGTGAAATATTGAACCTATAAGTATAGAGGGTCGGAGTCCCCGATTTCATCCTAATTAATGAATATTTGATAATGTTGATGAGCCTTTATACCTTGATTGGCATGTAATATATACATATATATATATATGTATGGTTAAGTGTATGAATGTGACATAATGTGATATATTGATTTGTTGTTATTTGATGATGTACTTTATCCCTTATCCTTGAGTTACATGCTAGAGTTCTAACCGCTAACCATCTCTGGATGCTACATCCCCACATGACATAGAGGACAGAGCATCTTCTTCTTCTCATGCACAGTGATTAGAAGATCATACGGTTCGTGTATTGACTTGAAGGGGTGAGCTTCCTTACATTCAGAAGACATTCTTCTCCTAGTCCTTTTCTTTAGACTTGTTCTCCTTAAGACTTAATGTGGCTATAGTCAGGGCATTGTCCCGACATATACATTTATTGACTTCAGTTTTATATAGAGGCATTGTGAACAACTGTGAACTTGGGCATGAGTAGTTATCATAATAAATCTAATATTGGATTATATTATTATTTTAGCTATCTTGATATGAGAGTTGTAGTTTCTTTGACTCCTTTAGTATGATGAGATGTTTGTGAGGCATTGGGGTGACCTCTGGTTCATGAGAGCTTGAGGTGCCCATACGACATGGCTCGGGGTTTGGGTCGTGTTAGTCATCAAAAACAACTCTCATATTGGAAAACAACTGTTTCCAGTACAAGTCATTCAAGACCCATACCTTAACTGCTTTGCTACATAACCCTCATTAGTCCCAACTAAAACAAATTTCACATAACCCATTCATTAGACATAGAATTACACATTAAAGCACACCACATGTATCATCATACTGTACATTTGCTAGCTTATAATTATGCCATTACAATTCTATTAACTTGGGGGAATTGAAACATACTAGGTTTTATCCCTTAGAATTTTTCCTGGGATTCCATTCTCTAGACCCAATACAACTCAAGGATATAAGCCATTTGTTGGGGTACGAGTGGTATAGTCCTATAATATACTGACCAGTGTTGGCTGATGGGATTGGATGGATTGCTAGAATGGTTACGTCTTATGGGCTATGAGTCATATTTTAGACTCGTATAGGGGACAGTATTCAATCCTCTTGGTATTCTATTCTTCCAAGGAGATGGATGGTAGGTACAAATCGTATGTTGTAGATATTACTTAGTTGGATGAGTTATATATTAGACAGTTTTGGGTCTAAGGGTTGAGGCTAGTATACGAGTGGTGAGTACCACTCATATCGAAGGGTGCAACTCATGAGTGTATCCCTATGATGGAATTTTATGCAACTTAAGTGGGGGTTTTCTGGACATTTTTCTACTTAACCCAGTAGGACCCCACATCTTCTAACCTACTTGGAAGAGTATTTACCTTATTATTCTATTCATTAACACTTAGAAACTATTCCTAAACACTTCATAATTCTATTAAGAGCTTTTGGGGCAAGAAACCCAGGGTTTCATATTGAGGCTAATTTGGGGCTTGCTTTGGTGATTTCTTTCCATCAATTCCTTGGTATAAGACATGTACTTCATCCCTCATTGTTAGTTCCAACTAAAGGCAAGATTTTATCATTGTTTTTCATGATTTCATTATTGTATGCTTTGGATTTTAAAATATAATTAGGGAGCTTTGTTTATAAATACTTGGTTATGGTTTCCCATGGTTTTAATTATGTTTTTTATGCATTAATGATGGTTTTGGATAATTGGATTGCATGGAATAGTTATTGGTAATTTGTATTAGTTTTGGATATATTTTATGCTCCCAATGTGTTTGCAAAATGCTTATAAACATATGTTCATTGCATTGATTATTTTAAAATAGAATTCTTGCTTGATTTATACATGGAAAAGGAATTGTGCATGGTTTAAATGGTTTTTTCTTGTGGGGTACGGAATCCCCTAAGAGGTTTAACATGTTAAATTAAAGGGAACTTGAAAGTCTCCTTAATCTATAAATGGTTGGTTATGGATATTCCTTGCAAGTATGGTTGGTATGACAATACCACCACTAATGTCCTTGGTTAATAAATTGTTAGTGGATTGATTTGTAATGGTTGGGCATTAAAGGGAGAGGTGCAGCTAAGCCGAGAAAGGTAGAGGTCCTGGGGGAACTAAAACTGGAAACTCATATTTGCCAATATAAGGATGGTCTTGGTGACCATGTGCATGATGTCTCACTTATATTGGGGGATATACTAGTCATCCCATAGGATACTTCCATGATCGTGCAGCTACACGCATTGGTATTAAGGTTAACATCATTGGACGACATTATGGGTTATTCCATCATATTATATTTTAGGATTGATTATCATTATATTTTTTGAAACTTATTTGGTTTTGGCCTGGTTTTTGGCCTTTGGTTTGGTTTGGTTGGTATGCCTTGGTATTGTTGGACTTACTTGGGTCGGTCACGGTGCTGACCTTATCCCAGAATCTTAATGTGATCATTTACATTATCTTGTTATATGCTTGAAGTTTAGCCTATCAAAGGCTATTTAAAATGGCTGGGTTGGGTAACAGGGGTGGTCCTTGATCCTCGTTGGACATGCGATGGCCATTATAATTAGGCCCTGGTTTAGGTCACATCAAGTTGGTATCAGAGCTTTAGATTCATGGTCAATTGGGAGTCAACAAAGCCGTGTCTAGTAGAGTCTCTTTTAGGGTTGTGTAGTGTGCCACATTTATAAGAGAGAGGCTACAAGGCATATAGAAATGTTTTACTTTCTTGGTATTCTATTTTCAATCTTGGAGTCTGAGTCCTAGAATCTTCGGTAATCCTTGTTTATTTGTCTTTAAGATCGTACCTCTTAGATTTGGAAAATAAGGAAATTCTTTTGTCCCATCTAGGAATAATACTAAAGGGGTACTTCCTACGATAGGGGTACATCTTTGATCTCAGGGTCCTATTCTGGATGGTACTGGAGTTTCTCTTAATCCTACCAGTTCTCCTCAGGCCCCTCAGGTAAATATGATAAATATTGAATTTCGTCAATTTATTCATGTCATTGCTCAGTTGGTTATTGCTTAAGCTGAGTGGGATGTATATAGTTGGTTGTCTGTTGAGGCTATAAGGGTGAGCCAATTTATGAAGATGGGTCCGCTTACTTTTACTAGAGTGAAGGTAGAAAAAGATCCATAGGGCTTCTTGGATAAAATAGAGAAGATATTTTGGGTGATGCAGGCTACTAATGTGGTGGGGACAAATTTTGCAGCTTATAAGCTCAAAGATATTACTTATCAGTGGCATGAGGAGTAGGACATAAATAGGGGAGATGTGGACAAATCAGATTTGTGGGAGGATATTTCTAATGTCTTCTTGGATCATTTCTCTCCGTAAGAGTTGAGGGAATCTAAGACGGAGAAGTTTATGAATCTCAAGCAGGGGAGAATGACTATTAAGGAATATTCCTTTAAGTTCCATCAGCTATCGAGGTATGCTCCTGACTTTGTGGCTGGCATGCAGATGAGAATAATGAAGTTTGGTTCTAGGTTGAATCAGGATTTGATTTTTGAAAGGAAGACTACTTTGTCTGTTAAAGATATGGATATTTTAAGCTTGACTGTTCATATGCAATAAGTGGAAGATGTGAAGTAAAGAAAGACAGAGTTTAGGGATAGGCAGGGAAAGAGGAAAAGGTTTTTCGATCAGAAAGGTAATCAGTCTCAGTGCGGTCAAGATGGCAACAAGTGGTAGAAAAATAAATAAGAGAGCTCGGGTTTCTTCTATACTGCTAGTTCCTCTTACCCGAAGCAGTCAGGAGACAGGCATCATCAAGATAGTGAGAATTATTGGGAACAGGGTGCCTAATCTTAGGTGAGCAAAGGTCAACCAGTTTCTCCATGCCCTCCTTGTCATTTATGTGGTTAACCCCATAGGGGTTATTATGAAGAAGAGAGGGATAAATGCTTTACGTGTGGCCATCTAGGTCATCGACCTAGGGATTGTTCGATTAATAATGTCACTACTTAGGAGAATAAGGTTTTTGTGGCTTCATCTTCTGCTCTTACACCTGGTGGTGTTGCATCTTTTTCTATTAATGTACCTAATTCTAGTGTTGGTCAGAACAGGTTGTATGCTTTAGCATCTCTATAGGAATCTTAGGTACCACCTGATGTTATCATTAGTATGTTATAGCTCTTTTCTCATGATGTATATTGTTTGCTTGATCTGGGGTCCACTCTTTCTTATATGACTCCTTATATGGTTGTATCCTTTGGTTTTGATCCCAAAGTGATTCTGGATCCTTTTTCTATTTCTACCACAGTAGAGGACTCGATTAGTGCTAGAAGAGTCTGTAGGGGGGTGTGGAAGCTGTTGGTGACAAGCATACCCTAGTTGATCTATTTTGAGTTGGGTATGGTATATTTGATGTTATCTTGGGTGTAGATTGGTTACACTCCTGTTCGTGTCCTTAGACTGTCAAACCCGTAAGGTTATTTTTAAGTTTCTTGGTGAATCGGTTATACAATGGGAAGGTGGTTCTCTATCTCCTAGGGGGAGATTAATTTCTTTTCTTAGAGCTTGGAGATTAATCTCCATGGGTGTCTTTATCACTTGGTCCAGGTTCAAGATTCTAGATTGGAAGGTCTTTCTTTATAGTTAGTTCTAGTGGTTAATGAGTTTCCAGAAGTCTTTTTGGATGACTTTCCTGGTGTTTCTTTGGATACAAAAATAGAGTTTGGTATTGATTTACTTCTAGACACGCGTATAATATCTATTCCTCTTTATAGAATGGCTTCAGCTGAGTTGAGGGAACTCAAAAAGCAACTTAAGGATATTCTGGATAAGGGGTTTATTCATCTTAGTGTTTCTCTGTAGGGTGGAAGGGTGTTGTTTCTAGGCAAGAAGGCTGGTTCCTTTTGGATATGCATTAACTACAGGAAGTTAAATAAGGTAATTGTCAAGAAAAAGTATCCTCTCTCGAGGATAGATGATCTATTTTATCAAGTTTAAGGAGCCAAATTCTTTTCTAAGATAGATCTTTGGTCTGGGTTTCATCAGCTTAAGATTAGAGTGGTGGATATTCCTAAGATAGCTTTTTATACTTGGTATGGGCATTTTGAGTTTTTGGTGATGTCATTTGGATTAACTAATGCCCCGATGGCATTTATGGATCTGATTAAAAGAGTTTTAAGGCAGTATTTGGATCTCTTCATCAATATGTTTATTGATGACATCCTAGTTTATTCTAAGAGTAAGGTAGATTATGTTAATCACCTCTGTATAGTGTTGTAGACCTTAAAGGACTAGTGGTTGTATGCCAAGTTCTCTAAGTGTGAGTTTTGGTTAAATACTGTAACTTAGGTCATGTTATTTCTACTGAGAGAATAATGGTGGATCCTCAAGAGGCTGTGGTGAAGGGATGGCTTAGACCCATTACTCCATTCGACAACTGGATCTTCTTGGGTTTAGCCGAGTATTATATGAGGTTTGTGGAGAGCTTTTCATTAATAGCTAGTCCTTTAACTAAGTTAACTCAGAAGAAGGTTAAGTTTTCTTGGTTGGATTCTTGTGAGGGGAGTTTTGAGAAGTTGAAGGATAGGTTAAGTTTGGCTCCAATTCTGACTTTGCCGGAATGCAATGATGGTTTTGTAGTTTATTGTGATGCATCTTGGGTAGGGCTTAGTTGCTTTTTGATGTGGCGTAGGAAGGTGATTACCTATTTTTCTAGGTAGTTAAAGGCGCATGAGAGGAACTATCCTACTCATGATTTAGAGCTGTTGGCAGTTGTATTTGCTTTGAAAATATGTCGGCATTATTTGTATGGTGTTTACATAGATATCATTTCTGATCATAAGTAGCTAGACAAAAGAGATGGCTTGAGATTCTCAAGGACTATGATATGAGTCTTCATTACGACCCAAGTAAGGCTAATGTGGTTGCTGATGCTCTTAGCAGGTTGTCCATAGGAAGTTTGGCTTATGTATAGTAAGGAAAGTGGGAATTTGTGAAGTATATTCACCGCTTGTCTAATCTTGGAGTTCTCCTCCTAGACTCCAAGGATGGTGGTGTGAGGGTGTAAGAAGTGGTTCAATCATCTCTTAGTGCATAGATTAAATAGAAGCAAGTGCTAGATCCTGTCTTTATGAAAATCAAGAGTGATGTTGGTAAACAAAAGGTGGCGGTGTTTGAGATTAATGGTGATGGTACTTTGCGGTACTAAGGAAGGTTTTGAAACATCCTGGGTTTTGACCCTTAGAAAATTTCTTGGAATTTCCATTCTCTGAACCCAATACAACTCATGGGTATAAGCCATATATTGGGGTACGAGTGGTATGGTCCTGTTGTATACTGACCATTTTTAGTTGGTGGGATTGTTTTGGTCGCTGAAATGGGTACGACTTAGGGACATGAGCCGTAGGGCTTGGTACGAGTCATATTAAGGACTCGTATGGTGGATAGTGTTGATCCTCCTAGTATTTCATTCTGCCAGGGATACGAGTCATGGATACTTATCAAATGATATGGTTACAACTTGGTTGGATGAGTTGTACACTGGGTAGTGTCTTACCCAAGGGTGAGGCTTATATACGAGTGGTGGGAACCAATCATATAGGAGGATATGACTCATATGGGTCAGTCATATCCGTGTGATGGGATTTTTATAGGGGGTATTCTGGATATTTCTGTACTTACCCTAATTAGGACCCACGACTTCTAATACACTTAAGAGGTTATTTACCCTATTATTCTATTCATTAACACTTAGAAACTATTCTAAAACACTCCATACTTCTCTCAAGAGCTAGGGTTTCAACTAAAGGATTGCTTTGGTACTTGTTTTGGTGATTTCCTTCCATTGTCTTCTTTGGTATAAGGCACGATTCTCTTCCTTTATAATTTAAACTAAAGGCATAGTTTATATGATTGATTTCATGGTTTTACTAATCCATGATTATAGTTTTCAACTATTATTTAGGGGTTTTGATATTAAATACATGGTTATGATTTCATAT
This sequence comes from Capsicum annuum, assembly GCF_002878395.1. Lineage (NCBI taxonomy): Eukaryota > Viridiplantae > Streptophyta > Magnoliopsida > Solanales > Solanaceae > Capsicum > Capsicum annuum. The sequence continues at coordinate 166,830 of NW_025891327.1, forward strand.
GATTTTAATTATGCTTTTATATGCATTAATGTTGGTTTTGGACAATTGGATTGCATGGTAATCGTTTAGTGGCCTTTGGAATTGGTTTTTATTATATTATGCCCCTAATGTGTTTAATAAAAAGCTTATAAAGGTATATTCATTGCATGGACTTCATTTAATAGAACTATTGCTTGTTTTCGGGTTATGTAATAAAACTTTAAATAGTTTGAAAAGTCTAAACGATTATGCTTGTGGGGAACATGGAAGTCTCCCAAGTGGTTTAATATAGTATATGGAAGGGCACTTGAAAGTCCCCTTAGCCTAAATGGTTTGGCTATGGATATTTCTTGCAAGTAAGGGGTGGTATGATGATACCACTAATATTGGACTTGATTAATAAAATAGTAAATGGATAGGTTGGTTATTTGGAAACGGTTTTGATTGGGAATTAATTATGGGGTATGTAGCAAAGTCGTCCCATATTTGCCAATATGAGGATTGGTCTTAGTGGACCATGTGCATGATGTCACACTATTGGGGGATGTGTTAGTCATCCTATGGGATACTTTCATAGTCGTGCGGCTACACGCACAGGGGATATTTTAGTAGGGAGAGCAGAACCTATATAGCCCGTGTGTGGTTTAGGATGGCCAAGGTACACAACCCAGATAAAGGTTTTAAAGGCATGCTAAACTCGATCCTCTTTCCCAACATGGTTATATATATATATGTATGGTTGTATGCATTTGATGGTTTTACTTGGTTTTATAACTGACATTATTTTATCCTTATCCTGAGATTCATGCTAGCGGTCACTCCCTAACCCATCAACTGGCAGTTGTATACCCATACTATGAAGGAACGACTATTTGACTCCTTCTATATAGTGATTAACTCAGGGATAGAATTTGGACTAAAGTGGTGAGCTTCCATCCTTTTGGAAGGCATCATTTCATGTTATGGATATTGTTATACATTTTGAGTTTATTTTGGATATTGGTTTGTCCATAGTTAAGGGCATGTCCCAATCGGATTTATTTACTCGTTTGGATAGAGGTTTTATGGTACTTCAAGGGGGTTGGTATGGGTGGGACCAAAATTGGTGTCGGCCTTGGCATTGTAATAAGTTGGGAGGCTGGCAACATCGAACATAATTTCTCACTGTTCCATCGTATTACATTTTGGGATTGATTGTCATATTAAGTTTTGGTGTCCTCTTTGGTTATGGCTTATGGTCTGGTTGGTATGTTTGGATGGTTGATTTGGTGTCGTTGGACTCATCGGGTCGGTCACGGTTGTGACCCTATCCCAGAGTCTTCATGAGAGCATTTATTCTATCTTGTTATATGCTTAAAATTCAGCCCATCTAAGGCTGAATATAGGTGGTTAGATTGGGTAATGGGGGCGGTCCCTGGTCCTAGTTAGACTTGGGATGCCCATTACGACAAGGCCCGGGGTCGAGTTATGTCAAGTTTGTATCAAAGCCTAGGTTTATGGTTAATTGAGAAGTCCACAAAATCGGTTCGAGTAGAGTCTCTTTTAGTGGTGTGCAGCACTCCACACTCATAAGGGAGAGGCTACAAGGCATTTAGGAATGTTTTACTTTCTTGGTATTCTATCTTCAAGCTTGAGTTCTCGATCCTAGAAATCTTCTCTAATCCTTGTTTGCTCATCTTTCAAATCATGCCTCTTAGATCTGAAACACAAAGAAATTCCTTCATCCTATTTGGTGATAATACCAAAGGGGTACTACCTACGTCTGGAGTACATCTTTGATCTCATGGTCACATTTCTTATATTGCTAGAGTTCCTTGTATTTTGGTTAGTTCTCCTCAGATCCCTCAGGGCAGCGTGACAAACACAGAATTTTGTTAGACTATTCATATTATTGCCCAATTGTTTGCTGCGCAGGCTGAGCGGGGTGCGACTGTTGCTTTGTCTACTGAGGCCACAAGGGTTGGTCAATTTATGAAGATGGGTCCTCCAATATTTACTGGAGTAAAGGTGGAAGAGGATCCACAAGGATTTTTGGATAAGATGGAAAAGATCTTTCAGGTGATGCAGGCTACTAATATAGAGGGGGTTAACCTTACAGCTTAGTAGCTCAAGGATGTTTCTTATCAATGGAATGAGGAGTGGGATATAGATAAGGGTGGTATGGAAGAGGAAGGGTTGTAGGGGAATTTTCTAACGCCTTCTTAGATCAGTTCTTTTCTCAAGAGTTGAGGGAATCTAAGATGGAGGAGTTTATGAACCCCAAGCAGGGGAGGATGTCAATAAAGGGATATGATTTGAAGATTCATCAGCTATCAAGGTATGCTCCTGACTTAGTGACTGATAAGAGGTCGAGAATGAGTAAGTTCGCTTTTGGTTTAATAGAGATTTGATTCTGGAGAGTAAGGCTACCTTGCTAATTAAAGATATGGACATCTCGAGGTTGACTATTCGTATACATCATGTTGAGAATGAAAAGAGGAGGCAGGAAGAGTTTGGGGATAGGAAGGGAAAGAGGAGCAGGTTTTCTGATTAGGGAGATGCTCAGTCTTAGGGAGGTAGAGACACTGGAAAGAGAGGGAATTTTGGATCCTTTTCTACTTTTGCTCCTTACCAGTCGAAAGACAGGCGATATCAAGGTGGTGATAATTTGAGAGAACAGGTTGCCCAAACTTAAGCGAGTAAAGATTAGTTAGTTTTTTTATGTCCTCTTTGCCGATTTTGTTGTTGTCCTCATTGGGGTTATTGTGATGAAGGAAGGGAGAAATTTTTCAAGTGTGGCTAGGTAGGCCATTATCTCAAAGATTATTCATTCAATAAGGTTGATACGGGGGAAAATAATATTCATGTGGCTTCATCTTATTCTCCTGCACTTGGTGGTATGGTATCTACTTATTTTACTGCTCCTGGTTCTAGTGTTCGTCGAAACAGGTTGTATGCTTTAGTGTCCCGACAGGAATCCGAGGCATCACCTAATATTATTATTGATACGTTATAACTTTTCTCTCGTGATGTATATTGTTTGCTTGATCTGGGGTCTACTCTTTCTTATCTGACTTCATATGTGGTTGTATCTTTTGGTTTTTATATAGAAGTTATTTTGGATTGTTTTTCTATTTCTACCCTAGTAGGTGACTAAGTTATTGCTAATAGAGTCTATGGGGGTGGTATCTATTGGTCGTAAGAAGACCTTGGTGGATCTATTTGAGTTGGATATAGTAGATTTTGATATAATTCTAGGTATGGATTTATTGCATTCCTATTACGCATCTTTGGATTGTCGGACCAATAAGGTTATCTTTAAGTTCCCTGGTGAACCGGTTATAGAATGGGAAGGTAGTTCCTTAGCTCCTAGGGGGAGGTTTATTTCTTATCTTAGAGCTCGGAGGTTAATCTCCATGGTTGTCCTTATCACTTGGTTCAGGTTAAAGATTCTAACTCAAAAGGTCCTTCTTTTTCTTCGGTCCCTATGGTTAAAAAGTTTCTAGAGGTCTTTCTGAATGATCTTCTTGGTGTTCCTCTGGATAGGGAACTAAAGTTTGGTATTGATTTGCTTTTGGACACTTGTCTAATATCTACTCCTTCGTAGAATAGCTCTAACTAAGTTAAAGGAACTTAAGGAGTAACTTAAAGATCTTTTGGACAATGGATTTATTCGTCCTAGTGTTTCTCACTATGGTACACCGATGATGTTTGTGCGCAAGAAGTATGGTTCCCTTTGGATGTGGATTGACCACAGAAAGTTGGATGAGGTAACAGTAAAGAACAAGTATCCTCTCTCAAGGATAAATGATCTGTTTGATCAGTTACAGGGTGCCAACTTCTTTTTTAAGATATATCTTTGGTCTGGGTAACATCATCTTAAGGTTAAGGAGGTGGATATCTCTAAGATAGATTTTCATACTTGGTATGGGCATTTTGAGTTCTTGGTGATGTCATTTGGGTTGACCAATGCTCCAGAAGCATTTATGGACTTGATGAACAGGGTGTTCAGACAGTACTTGGATCTCTTCATCATTGTGTTTATTGATGACATTCTAGTTTATTCGAAGAGCAAGGTGGATCATCCCAATCACCTCCGTGTGATGTTGCGGACGTTAAAGAAACAACAGTTTTATGCCAAGTTATCTAAGTGTGAGTTTTGGTTGAATGTTGTGACTTTCTTGGGTCATATAATTACTAGTAAAGGGATCATAGTTGATCTGCAGAAGGTTGTTGTGGCGAAGAGGTGTCCTTGGCCGATAACTCCATCCGATATTCGGAGCTTTTTGGGTTTAGTCGGGTATTATAGGAAGTTTTTGAAAAGATTTTCTTCGATTGTTGTTCCTTTGACTAAGTTGACTCAAAAGAAATTTAAGTTTTCTTAGTGGAATGCTTGTGAAGGGAGTTTTGAGAAATTGAAGAATATGTTGACTTCGACTCCAATCCTAACTTTGCTGGAAGGCAATGCAGGTTCGTGGTTTATTGTGATGCATCTCGAATAGGTCTTGGTTGTGTTTTAATGCTGCATGGGAAGGTGATTGCCTATGCTTCCAAGCAGTTGAAGGTACATGGGAGGAATTATCCTACTCATGATTTGGAGTTGTTGGCGGTTGTGTTTTCTTTAAAAATATGGCGACATTTTTTTATAGTGTTCACATAGAAAATTTTCTGATCATAAGAGTCTTCAGTATGTGTTCACTTAGAAAGAGCTTAATCTCAGGCAGAGGAGATATCTTAAGCTTTCCAAGGATTATTATGTGTGTCTTCACTACCACCCAAGTAAGGCTAAGGTGGTTGTTGATGCTCTTAGAAGGTTATCCATGGGGAGTTTGGCTCATACAGAGGAGTGAAAACAAGAATTGGTGAAGGATATTAACCATTTCGCTAATCTTGTAGTTCGTCTCTTGGACTCTAAGGATCTTAGTGTGATGGTGTAAGGGGTGGTTTGATTATCTCTTGGTGCGGAGATTTAGGAGAAGAAAGTGCTAGATCCTATCTTGATGAGAATCTAGAATGACGTTGGTGAGAAAAAGGTAGTGGTGTTTGAGATCAGTGGTGATGGTACTTTACGGTACCAAGGAAGGTTGTGTGTTCCTGATGTCGACAAGTTACAGCAAAGGGTGTTGGCTAAGGCATATGATTCATGCTATGTTGTTCTTCCCAACTCGATGAATATGTATCATGATCTCAAAGAGATCTATTAGTGGAATGGAATGAATAGAGATATGAAAGATTTTATGGCTAAGTGTATGGTGTGAAACATATTAAGGTTGAGCACATGAGGCCAGGGGAGTTATATCAGGAAATTGGTTTGCCCGAATAGAAGTGGGAAGTGATTAATATGGACTTCCTGGTCTTCTTCGATCTCAGAATCGGTATTATTTAATTTGGGTCATCTTGGATAGGATGACTAAGTTTGCTTACTTCTTGCTAGCGTAGACTACCTTTTCGGTGGAAGATTATGTGAAGTTGTATCTTAGGAGATTGTGAAGTTGCATGGGTTTTCTATTTCAATTAATTCTGATCGTGGTATGTATTTTACGTCTCAATTCTTATGGTTTATCCAGAAAGGGCTGGGGACTAAAGTTAGTCTGAGTACTGCTTTTCATCCGCAATTGGATGGGCAAGCGGATAGAACTATTTTGATATTCGAGGACATGCTTCAAGCGTGCGTGGTTGATTATGGTGAAAATTGGGTTGACGATCTACCTTTGGTAGAGTTTTCTTACAACAATAGCTATCATTCTAGTATTAGTATGTCCCATTTTGAGACATTGTATGGTAGAAGGTGTATATCTCCTATTGGTTGGTTTGAGCTTGGTGAGGCAAATATGTTTGGCCCGTATCTGGTTTATCATGATATGGAGAAAGTGAAGGTGATTTGAGATAGGATTAAAGTTTCCTAAAGTCGCTAAAAGTCATATGTTGATGTTAGGCATAGAGACTTAGGGTTCGAGGTTGGGGATAAGGTCTTTTTTAAAGGTATCTTCCATGAAGGGAGTGGTGTGGTTTGGATAAAGGGGAAACTTAATCCTTGGTATGTTGGTCCTAATGAGATTTTGTGGAAGGTAGGAAATATTGCTTATGAGTTTAAGTTTCCATCTAGATTAAGTTTGGTTCATTTGATCTTTCATGTTTCTATGTTGTAGAAGTGCATTGATGATCCTTCTTCAGATGTTCCTTTGGAAGGATTGGGTATTTTGGATTCTCTGTCTTATGAAGAGGTCCCAGTTGAGATATTAGATAGGCAAGTTCGTCGATCATATACTAAGGATGTGGCTTTGGTTAAGGTTCTATGAAGGAATCAAAGGTGGAAGAAGCTACTTGGAAAGATGAAGAGGACATGAAGTCCAAGTGTCCGCATCTGTTTTCTGCTCCTGGGATTCATGCGGAAGGTATGTGTTCTTGAACACATCCTTATTTTTTGAGTTACTTAAAGAAGAGATTAATATCTTTACCTCTTTGTTTTCAAACTTTGATGAAGATTGGGAATATGTTGGACAATTGGTCTCTAACTTGAAATAACCTTAAGAGAAACCTTTTGTTGAAAGAATGAGATAGACAATCTTGATAACATTCAATCTTTTGTTAAGACTCAAACCTCTTCTCATCAAGAGCTTATAACTCCACAAGATGCAACTTAGCATTTTCTTCTTTGATGATCTCTTCTTGAATAGTTAGTCTCAAATAAGGCATTTGATGCTCAAATGGCAGGACTGCTTCAACTCTAAAAGCAACTGATTATGGGGTTGCTTCTGTTGGTGTGTAATAAGTGGTTCTATATGCCCACAAAGCTTCTTCTAATCATTCATGCAGTCTCATTTGGATTTAAAAATGACTTTCTTCCATAAAGTCTTATTGAATGCTTTGGCTAGACCATTGGTTGCAGCATGGTACATAGAAGACTTATGCTACTTGAAACCAAAGAGATCACAAATCTTGTTCATCAACTTGCTGTCAAATGGTCTGCCATTGTCAATTATTATGTACTAAGGAATTCCAAAGTGGTAGATGATATACACTCGAATGAATCTCTCCATATTCTCCTTTTTTACTTCTTTGAGAGCAATAGTTTCTGCTTATTTTGAGAAGTAATCTATTGCGCCCAAAATGTACAAGTATCCACCAAAAGATTTTGGCAGTGGTCCAACAATATCGAACCCCCAAGTGTTGAATGGACAAGATGCTATAGTTAAGTGTAATACTTTAGGAGTTTGACTGTTGTGCCCAAGCGCACACACAAGTGTACATAGTCTCACCAAGTAGTAAAGTGGCCCTTTAGATGCCAAGTATCGATTCCACAGGGACTAGTGTTAAGCAACTATCAAATTTTTGTTCACAATTGAGATTAAATTGATGTGAAGTAACCAAAAGAGTTTGTGGGTTGTAAATTGGAAAGTAAAGTAAACAATGCAATAAAGAGCTTGGACAATCAATAAAGAGAAAACCCAGGGTTAAAGCTCTGTGAACATTCATACTAAGCTATTGAACTTCGTTGGTTAGATTAATTATCTTGGTTGTTGATTCGCAGGATTTATAGTATGATCATAGTCACATGATCCTCTAATCAATTACCTAATCGCTGAGTGGGGATGTAATAATTAGTTTAGATGAATTAAGATGTCATCCTGCAAGTGAACCAAACAAGGATTCTAGGTATATCCCTATCGTAGACGATTATTCAAATCCCTTATTTTATAAAAGAATAAGAATCTTGCTCTATTTATCCCCACGTTCTATACTCTTATTCCCCCTCCTGGTTTCACAAAAATGATAATGGATATATTTTAAGGGTTGCAAACCCTAAAATAGTTATAAAAGGATAAATAAACAACCAAATATAATAATCAATCAAAACCAAATCAATTCAAAGCAATAGTAATCATGTTCTTGCCCTTAACCCCAGAAAAGAGGATTTTAGCCACGCATGGACATAACCGTAATAAAGATAATGAATACCTGATAAAATTCATAAATAAACTAAAGTAAAAGAATACAAACCCTAATTGAAGTGTTTTCCATCCCCTCTCCAAGTTTCAAAGTCGTCCAAGGTTTCTAACATCAAGTTCAAGTATCCTATTTATAGGAGGACAATTTGGCCGAGGTGGGAATAGGGTCCACGTCACATTTCTCATTCCCATGGAATAGGGTCTGATCCATGTTGTTCATTTTAATTGAATAGGGTTCGCGCCACGGGGCTATCGTGGACCCTTACTGGAAAGTCATCTAGACTTCTACACTAGTCTTGTGCACTTGTCCTTCCATCTCAAGCCTTGTGTTGTTGTTGCCACTTGATTTTCAGCTTGTGAATCATCCATATATCATCATAATAAACTCACCAAGCATCCTATAACATTCAACACCATGGATTAGAGCTTAAAACAACACAACATTAAAGACAGTGAACTGAAAACTTAAGCTAAGAACTAGTTTTGCCCATTTTGATCTTCAACTTATTGTTTGACTCTTGGCTTGATTCAACTAAAATTTGACACTCTAAACAAGTTGTTACTCATATATTTATACAATAATAACCTTAGGAACTCATGATACACATTAGAATCCATCGCGACCAACCAAACACTACAAAAAAAAGGGTCAAATTGTGGGGGGTTAATTTTAAGGTTTGCGGGAGTTTTAAAGCCACGCAAATTTCAATTCTGGCGGTTCACAGAACCCTCACAATATGATCCATCATAATCAATTTATGGTAGGTTTTTGTTGACCGTCATAATTAATTTACGTTGGTTATTTTGCGGCAGTCGACCTCCATTACTGTAAATTTAATTCTTTTTATAATAAATTTTTATTTAAAAATTATTGCGGTTTAAAACATCAGTAATTTTTTTCTTTTTCTAATTTAGTGGGGCCCATCAATTTTTAATAACAAATTATATATTTTAATTTTAGCTTAAATTTAATTGTTCCTTTAGGCATAACCTACAATCCAATATTTATTCACCTCATATATCATTAACACAACATGACTAATTAAACATTGTAATTCACAAGCATATCAAAAATACATTGAACATTAAACTTTAAAATTAAATTTTCAACATTAGTATCTTCAAACTCCAAATTTTCAACATTAACTAGTATCTTCAACCTCCAAAATCAAATTTAAACACAAAACCTTCAATATTCTAAGATTCGCTCCAACCACATAATTACATCATCATAACTGAATATCCAAGACAATTTGTAATGAAATCAATGACTGTCATTAGGATCACTATCCTCACGTGATCTCCTTGCATCCATGGGCAAAATGGGTCAACTAAATACATCACATGGCTAAATAAAAATGCAAAGTATAAAAACAAATTAGATAAACTTTCAGTCCTTATTATAAAATATTTATATCTATGTATAACTAAAAACATCATGATAAATGTAAATAGATCAATCAACAACTACTCCATGCTACAGTTTCAAACTACTCAATTAGTTGATCAGACTAGAAACTTGAGTATCATTCAACATACAACTTATATGCGGTTCAGAATCTGCAGTATGACATATCAGATTATTAACTATGCCATAATTTTAAAAGAGTGCGAGCAACATAGGTTTAATGTATTCTTTGCTAATATCTTCATTTTACATGTGCAGTTTGAACAGATTGCTTACAAGATTAGGAAAGAAACTAAAGTAATGTATTGTGAAGTACCATCAAGCACAAAAGAAAAGACTATACTAAATAGAGTGACAGTTGTATGTCCAGGTGAGATGCTAGCAATGTTAGGTCCATCAGGTAGTGGCAAAACTACCCTCTTAACTTTCGGGCAAGTTATATGGGAAAATTACATACAACATCCAGTCATTCACAGGCTCAATCAAGCATAGAGCTAAGATGATGTCCTATATCATTATCTTACTATAATAGAAATACTTGTATTCACAGTTTTGCTGAGGCTTCCACAAAGCATCGGTAGGGAGAAAAAAGTGAGACATGTAGAGCATGTTATAGCAAAACTTGGATTAAACAAGTATAGAAATAGTATGATTGGAGGGCCATTGTTTAGTGGGAAATTAGCTGGAGAGAAAAAAAAGAGTCAGGATAGGTCAAGATATGCTAATCAACCTAAGTTTACTACTTCTAGACGAGCCAACTTCAGAACTGGATTCAACAACAATCCTATGGATACTTAACACAGTTAAACGCATAGCAAGTGGTGGTCATACACGGTAAAAATCTTTCATTTTGATTACATTTTGCATACACTAGGGTAACAAAAACTTCTACACCTATATTATGATTCTCCATTTTAGGGTGATCTGTTGTTCTTCATCCCTAATAACAGAGTAGTCTATAAAATTATCCATGAAAGCCCATATTTTACCTGAATAGTTCACCACTGTATGTTGCATTCCTAGTTTTATATTTCTCTATACTATGACATTCCTGAAAAGGTTCCATTAAACCAATGAATCCAAAATAGAACCTTGTATATATTGTAATTAATCTTATGAATTCTTTCTGAGTGTTCACGGATCTGATATTCCATATCAAAGCATTTATTTTTATAATGATTTCAGCATGTGGCTCTGTGTCTGCATTGTGGTTTCTCTAACCTTCTTATTCCTCTTATTTCTTGCTCTATGCTTTTAATTTAAAGACTGAGCTTGTTCTGGTGATAGATCCTCTGCCACTCTAGCACCTTCAATATTATCCATCAAGTTGTCTTCAGCTAAATTTACATTATTTCTATTAACTATCTCTCTTATATTGTCTACTTACACTGCTATTAGTAGTACTCATTTCACTACTTGTGCCTGTTTGTCTACATCTTCATATGGAACCATTGCCAAATCTGTATTCTTGGCATTCTCTTCTACTGTCTTATGTTGTACCTCTCCTTCTTTATTCTCATGAATCTAACTATGTTGTTCATCTTTCTTCTTACTCTGTGTCTCTAGTATTACTTCTTCTTTCCTATCAGCTTCCTTTGTATTAATTTCCTCTTCTTTCTGATTACTTACACTATTTATCTACTCCATTGCCACTATTATTTTTTTTGCCAAAACTCCTACTGACCTAGTCCTTAGTACTCTCATTATGACGCATATTGGACACTTCCTCATTATTCTCCTATTGATTTTGAGTTAAAGCCTCAATGCATTTGATGTGAGAATATTCTCTAACTTGTCAGTCATTTCTCCTACTATATGACCAAACCTGTCTTTTTTGTATTTGTTTCTTCTTAATTTCCATTAATTCATAATATTCTCCTGAGTTGTTTCCATATGACCCTACTCCTTCTATTTTCCACAATCATTAACATCTGTTTTTTCTTCCCTATGCTCCTGTTTCTTCTCATACATCTCTGGGTGAAGATTCCAATATGTAGTTTCATCATGACCTTGTAAACAACATTCCTGGTAGTATTTTGGCTTATAGTCATAATGAATACTGACTCACTTTGACTTGATCTTTCCTCTTGCATCATCCTCTTCATTGATTTTCACTATATGAGGTAGTTTAGCCATAAGATCTACTTCAATCTTCACTATAGCACAACTAGGCCTTGTATGGTTTCTTGTAGCCATATCTACCATTAATGGTTTTGCAACTATAGATGTAATTGAGAAAATTACTTCTTAGGCAAAGAAGTTTGGTGGATGATTTGGCATGGAAATCCATGCAATGCCAACTGTTGTTTCAATATCTGGTTCAAACCAAAGATCCCATTTAAGAGTCCTCATTTTCCAAAACACATCATTAGCCTTAATATGATGAGCAACTATTGATAATAGTTGCACATAATCTTCTAACTGATTTAACCTTATCAAAATATGTCTTGAATCCATTACCCCTATTGTGCATTCTCTCTTTATGCCATACTGCTAGGGATAATTTTTCTTAAAGTGTTAATTTCCGATCTGCCATAAAAGAACTTACCAATGACTGCATACTGTAGGTTCTCTTATATTATTAATGTTTTCACCTTCGAGGATTTTTATGTCACTGTCGGCTCCCCTTGAACCACTACAATTGGTTTAGGAGAAACTTTAAAGTTTTCATGCACGTAGGACTTATTTTTCAGTAGATCTACATATGTTGTTACCACGCCTTGTTGTTTCTCGCCTTCTACTTGCTTCTGTTTCAGGGATTCATCTAGTGGATCATTTTCACCAGAAGTAGTAGCCATTATCACCAAGAATCAAAGTACGTATTGATCAGTTTATATGTGCCAAAATTAGGGTTTTTTCGCAATTCATACTAATTGGTTTTACTTTTGGTCAATTAAAAACTCCCAAGGTCTTTAAGCTTTTTGAGCATCTTCTGCATCACCATATAACTGCACTCCTTAGTGAATGCTACTGTCTCAATATCCTGTAGCTTAACTTTGTTAGTGACCACATTCTTCAAGTACTTAGCGTACTTAGGCATTCCTTGCAAAACATCTAAAAGAGGAATATTAATGTGAAACTTTCTGAACGGGTCAAAGAAATTCTTAAACCACGCATCCTCTTTTTCTTTTCTAAGCCTCTGTGGGAAAGGTGGTGGTAGTCTCTGGTTCACTTGTTCAACAACTTTGGTTTTCGAGTACTCAAACATCCTTAAATTTTCAGCAATTTTGTCATTTGCCTGCTTAGGAACTATCTTCGCATCTACCTCCTTAGTTGTCTTTAGAGGTTCTTTATTTAGATCTTTACCATTCCTCAAAGTGATTTCCATCACTTTTTTATGAGATTCAATATAGCTTGGCAAACCACCTTGAGGCCTGGAATTTTGTGGTCCTGCTATCTGACCTATCTGCATCTCCAAGTTCCTTGTAATAATCTATTGAATCTTCATATCTACAGCAATCTGTGCTTGAGAAGCAATAAGTTGTTTCAGCATCTCTTCCATATTGCTAGTTTGAGTCGCAGCATGATTTCCTTGAACCTGTTGCTGCTGAAACTGCTGTTGTTAGTTATTCCGTGATGGAATTGATAGTTAAGTCTACCACTTTTGATTGTAGATGTTCCCATAATTTGGCCTTTGAGCATTTCCCACAAACATCACTAACTCAAGATTTGTACCACACATAGTTGTAGTTAGACCATTGTTGCCACAAACCTTACACCAAGTATTTGTCTAATGAATTGTATTAACTTTTGCTGCAGGCTGTGTAACCCCTAATTTTATATTCCTGAGTTAAGTAGTTACCTAATTCTGTAGTGCAGCAATCTGAGATGATATAGCAGTAAATTGGTCCACCCCCATCACACCTACAACCTTCTTTGGAGCATTTCTTGAGTCAGCATGCCACTCAGGATTCCCTTGTGAAATTTGGTTAAACAAGGTGTATAGTTCATCATACGTCAATTCAAATGCTTGACCACTTGCAGCTGAAGTTAGCAAAAATTTTGTGTTGTTATCAAGTCTTTTAACAAAAGTGTAAGATAGTACCTCATTGGACTGGACTGCTAATGATGTCGACAGTCCTAAAAAAGAGCTTTGAACCTCTGCCACGCATGATAGAAGTTCTCATCTGGCCTTTTTTTGAAGCTCATAATCTCACTGCACAGTCTTGCAGTCTTACCAAATGGAAAGAATTGGATGAGAAATTTTTAGGCTAAGTCATCGCAGGTTGTGATTGAACTTACCAGCTCAGCATTTAACTAAGTATTTACTTCCCCAAACAATGAGAAGGGGAAAATTGTCAGCCTAACATAATCAATTGACACACTCGTAGGGATGAATGCATCACTGATCTCCAAGAAGTTCCATAGGTGGATTTGTGAATCTTCATATGAAAGCCCCATAAACTATCCACTACTGATCAAAAGTTGTACCATGTTCTATTTCAGCTAAAAGTTACCTCCAGCAGTTGGTTTTTGAAAATAGGAGGTCAAATTCATCAAAAGTGGGATTGCCACTTCACGATCTATCCTGCAGGTTGGTGGATCTTCATCCATGAGAGAAGGATTATCTTATTCCTATTGAATTTGAGGGATGTGGTAGAGAAGGACTGCGTCTCTCCTTAATTGGTATCAATTACCTATCTATTGCCAGCTTATTAGTTTTCAAACCTGTTTCCTACAAATTTAATACCATGACCAAGCGTAAAGCACCAAAGAAATCTAAAAAGTAAAACTAAAGCTAAAATAGTTTCCAATTTACAAGTCCCCAGCAACGGCACCAAAAACTAATTGTGCCCAAACACACACACAAGTGTACATGGTCTCACCAAGTAGTAAAGTGGCCCTTTAGAAGCCAAGTATTGATCCCACAGGGACTAGTGTTAAGTAACTATCGAATTTTAGTTCACAATTGAGATTAAATTAATTTGAAATAACCAAAAGAGTTGTGGGTTGTAAATTGGAAATCAAAGTAAACAATGCAATAAAGTAAAAGCTTGGACAATCAATAAAGAGAAAACCCAGGGTTAAAGCTCTGTGAACATTCATACTAATCTATTGAACTTCATTGGTTAGATTACTTATCTTGGTTGTTCATTCATAGGGTTTAAAATATGATCATGGTCTCCCGGTTCTTTAATCTTCTACCTAACTCGACACTACAACTATATCATTGAGCGGGGATGTAATAATTCATTTAGATGCATTAATATATCATCCTACAAGTGAACCAAACAATGATTCAAGGTATATCCCTATCCTAGATGCTAATTCAAATCCCTTATTTTATAAAAGAATAAGAACCTTGTCATATTTATCCGCACGTTTTATCCTCTTATTCCTCCTCTCGGGTACACAAAGAAGACAATAGATGTATTCTAAGGGTTGAAAATCCTTAAAATAGTTATAAAAAGGATAAATAAACAACAAAATATGATAATCAATCAAAACCAAATCAATTCAAAGCAATAGTAATCATGGTCTTGGCCTTAACCACAGAAAGGGGGATTTTAGCCACGCGTGGACATAACCGTAATCAAGATAAATGAATACAGCATAAAATACATAAATAAACTAAATTAAAATAATAAAAATTCTAATTGAAGTGTTTTCTAGTCCCTCTCTAGGTTTCAAAGCCCTCCAACGTGTCTAACATCAAGTTCAAGTATCCTTTTTATAGGAGAATAATTTGGCCATTGTGGGAATAGGGTCTGCGGCACATTGCTCATTCCCATGGAATAGGGTATGCAGCACATTTATCATTCCCATGGAATAGTTTCCACTCCATGTTGGTCATTTCAAGGGAACAGGATCCGCGCCATGGGGCTATCACGGACCCTCACTGGAAAGTCATCTAGACTTCTAAACTCGTCTTGTGCATTTGTCCTTCCGTCTAAAGACTTGTGGTATTCTTTACACTTGATTTACATCTTGTGAATCATCCATATATCATCATAATCAACTAAAAAAGAATCCTATAGCATAATACACCATGGATTAGAGCTCAAAACAACACAACATTCAAGACAATGAACAAGAAACTTAATCTAAGAACTAGTTTTGCCCATTTTGATCTTCAACTTATTGTTTGACCTTGGATTGATTCAATTAAAATTTGACACTCTAAAACAGTTGTTCCACCCAAAATTACACAATAATAACCTTATGAACTCATAATACACATTAGAATCCATCGTGATCAACTAGAACAACACCTATCTCAAGCTAGTAACACTAGTTTTCTCGTTTTAATTCTAAGTGACCCAATTAAGTAAAAACTTTCTTGAAAGACACCATAAACCTTGTAATCAAATACTTAAACACTTATATTCTCAATTATATCATAATTAACATATTAAGAACACAAGAAGTCCTCAAAACAAAGCTAAATAAGCCCGGATAACAACAGTAAGGTGCATAAATCCACCTCAGATCATTGATGTATGAAATTCACATGAAATTGAAAAGATTTTCATCTTATATCATAATCCAAGAAATCTTATTTTTGGACAATAATACCCCATTCTTTTAATGTGAAAATGGAGCTTTGGTCTAGATGGGATCCATAAACTCCCGAATGCGCTTCTTACAAAGCTTGAACTGCTCTTTCCTCTCCCAAACATCACAAGAGTACTTCTTCAACTAATATTTTGTATAACGTGTCTTTATAGAAAAGGAAACGAGGTGAATGACATGAATTTTAGTCCTTCTCCTTGGATCTTATGGCAGTATCTCATAACACAAGTAGTCAATGACAGGTTGTTGCCAATCTTTCTTTATGGCTTCAGATACAGTGACAAGGTGCTCAACCTTGTTTTCTATGCATTCATCCTCATCCGGCAGTGGTAATACCCATTCTTGGTGGATAGTAACTCGTGTCTGATTCAACAGAGTTAGGGTTAAGGCTAAAGCAACTCAGGTATCAGCTTGCTTATTTTTTTTCTTGGCATGTGCTAGAGGGTCACTTCTCCAAGACATCCTATAAATTTTTGAGCATAATCATAATATGTGTGCATCTCTAGCTTTCTAACTTCATATATTCCCCAGAGATGTTTGATCACCAATTGAGAGTTACCAAGACTTGTAATTGTAATTTTTTCATGTCGACTGTCATCTCAAGTCTGAGTATTAACACTTGATATTTAGCAACCTTTTTGGAGCAATGATTTTTTAGGGTAAAAGAATATGGGATGACCTCTCCTAGTGGAGTGAAAAACACTACATCGGCACCAGCACCAGCTTCACCTTAATGTGGAGCAATATCAAAGTACATCTTCCACGGGGGTTTGGCTTCAATAACTATTGCATCTTTATCAAAAAATTCATCAATCAGTTTCCAATCATTAGATATCGGGTGGTCTTCCAAGAATTTTGCCAATACTTATCCCTTTATAGCCTTTTAGGGATGTACGTGATCTCAAACTATTAAAACTGAAGGAACCACCTTGCAAGTCGATCACTAAGGACAGGTTTTTGACATAACAAACTTGATGAGATTTTCCCTAGACACAGGGCGAATGACATGAGTTTGAAAGTAGTGTTTCATTTTTTGGATTGGAAAAGCCAATGCCAAACACAACTTTTTGATCGGAGAATAATTTATCTCATTTGGTGACATCATTCTTCTCAAATAGTAAAGAGAGTTTTCTTTGCCTTCACTATTTTCTTGGGCTAGTAGTGCTCCAACGAACCTTTCTTGTGCCACGATATAGAGTCTCAATGGTTTTCTAGGTATGGGTACCATAAGAATTGAAAGATTTATTAAGTATGATTTGATATTTCCAAAGGTCTTATTATATGATTGGTCCCATTCAAAATAAACCTCCTTCTTTATGAGATGGCAATATAGTTGGCATTTTACGGCTAGGTTTGGGATGAATCTCCATAAATATGCTATCCTTCCTTGAAGGGCTTTTTAACTCATGAATATTTCGAGGATTGGGCATCTTCAAAATTGCATCGACCTTAGCCTGATCAATTTTAATTCCTCAATTTTGTACAATAAACTAAGGAACTTTCTATAAGTGAATTCGAAGGCACATTTTAGTGGATTCATCCTAAGTTAATATCTTTGGAGAAACTCAAATACCATTCTTAGGACTTTCAAGTGGTCGTCTCTCTTTTTTGACTTCACCACTAAGTTATCCACATAACATTCAATATTTTTATAGAGTAGGCAATCAAATATATTTTACATAGCCCTTTTATAAGTGGCACCAGAATTTTTCAAACCAAAAAACATCACCTTATAGTAAAAAATACGTTTGCATGTACGAAATGTAGTGAGCTCTTCATTCTTTGGTGACATATGGATCTGGTTGTAGCCGAATGAACCATCCATGAAGGACATTTCCTCATAACCAGTGGTGGCATCGATTATCAACTCTGGAATGGGGATTGAAAAATCATTCTTAGGACAAGCATTGTTGAGATCCCTAAAGTCAACACAAACTCGAATTTGGTCATTCTTCTTCTTCTCGGGAACAATACTTGAAATCTATGTGGGGTATATAACTTCATAAATAAATCCAGTTTCAATAAATCGACAAAGTGTGACTCAGCTTTAGTGAATGGCTTATCATCAGCACCTATCTTTATTTCCACTCTACCTTCGAGATACTTCAAGCATTGATAGTAATAGGATGAGGCAATTTTGGTCTTGTGTACTCAAGGCCTACCAAGTAATATGTTTTATGAAGTCTTGGTATTGATCTTATGCATTAGTACATTTGATTAAAAATTATCCACACAAACCCCTAACTTGATAGACACTATGGCCCTCTGACCCTCTTGGTTGAACCCTTGGATCATAAAATGGCTTTCATTAAGTGCACCAGTAGCAATGTCAAGTTTCTTAATTATGCGAATCGATAGGATGTTGACTCTGAATCTCTTATATATCAAGATTTTATTTATCCTCTTTCCTAGAACATGACCCAATATATAAGGGACAGTTGGGTAGGGTTTCACCAACCAGAAGATTATTATTTATAAATATGATTTGTGCATCACATATATCTGTCTCTTGGATAAGAGGTTCAGTGGGCTTTTTAGAAGATGAAGGAACTTCCATGGATAGTTTTTAACCCCTTGCCCCCTCTATGCCAGTATTAAAACAAGATGACTCAAGGTTGACTTGAGCCACCTTTGCATACAACTAACTAAATAAGAATTCTTCCAAAGTCATAGGAAGTCATGGCTTTTGGTGGTGAAGCTCCATTACCCTCGTCTTCTTCAAATGCTAAAATAGTGTTTGTTTTCTTAGTTTCCTTACCATTCTCCTTTTAGTTGGTTGCTCCAATGACTCTTTTCGCAGATTCATTTTCTTGCATCTGCGCCTAGTTACAAAAGTCCAACCTTCATCAACGAAAGATTTGTCATGCTCTAATGATTCCTCTTTATGCTCTTTGAAGCATATTTGAGATTAGATTGAGTGATTGAAAATAATAGAGAGTTGATAAGAATTGGCCTTCTCATCATCAAAGAAGATTTTCTTCTCATTTGCTAGTTGTATGATTTTGTCTTTAAAGACAAAACATTTCTCAAGAGAGAAACCCACAAGCCTTTGTACTTGCAATAGTTTGGGTCATTAGTTCTTCCAGCCTCGTCGGGTCACTTTATATTTAGTAGATCAATAAGCTTATGCTCAATAATTTCATTGAAAATTTCAACAACATTAGAATCAAGTAAGGAATATTCTTTTCTTACATATCTTTCAAAGTCTACTTCTAATTTTGACATCCTCAAGAAGTCGTCATTATGCTTTACTTTTTGCTAATTTTTGTGGTGACCTTCACAGGAGACACGTCGATATTCATGAATTCTTTATTGTCATTTTTGGTGACCTTCACAGGAGACACGTTGCTAATCTCTATTGATTGATATATTCAATGACTGAATTATCTTTTTTATGAGTATTTATGAGCTCTAACATGCTCACTGTATGCCTTGTGCTATAGAAGTGATTTAGAAACTCATGCTTCAGTTGCTCCTAACTATTAATAGAATTAGGCTCAAGGTTTGTGTACCAAAAGAAGGTGTTTTCTTTTAAGTAGTGGACAAATTATTTGACAGATAGTCATCATAGGTTCGAACATTATTACATATCTCAACAAAGTATGCAACATGTTGTTTAGGGTTCCCTTTGCCCTCAAATTATTGAAATTTAAGGGTTGGTAGTTGGTAGGCATTTTGAGGCTATTAATCCTTGCAATGTAGGGCTTGGCTTATGTTAGGAAAGACATGGTGAGAACATCATACTTGTCTTTGAGGGTTCCTTCAATGAACTCCTTCAACTGATCAATCGAGATCATACCCTCAGAAAAAACTTGTACCTCCTAGCTAGTGTTGTTTGTTTTATAAGATGTTCTGTCTTGTGAACATTTGGAGCTTTCCCAGGTGCATGGATAGACTATCTATCTATTAAACCATCCATCCTATCCACTAACTTATCAATTTGAGTATCTTGATTTTGCACATATTTGGTCAGACCCTTAATTTTCTTTGCTAGGTTTGCAAGCTTCTCATTCATATATGAGGCATTAGTTACTATTTCTTACATAATCACTGGAGACCTTGAAGAGTAACACGGATTGTCACATAAGTTGATTTTCAAAGTGTGCAGCTTATGCGGTGTAAGTGGAGATGATGCGTTGATTTAACAACCATTATTATTTGTACCAGAGTATTTTGAACCAGAGTGCTCAAGTAGAGCCAGAGTTTTCTTAAATGTCTCTACCATATTATTTCGTCAAAAGATACGTTAGTTAAACAACTATCATTCTTTGTTTCAGAGTTTTCTTAAGTGTCTCTGCCACATTGCTTCCTTCTTCTGAAGCACTTGCATGGGACCTCGCCTTTTTTATTATTGAAGATCCAAAAATTGGAGTTGGTGCGGAGGACACTTGATGTGTTTGTTTTCCTAGAATACTGGTCTTACTCCTTGTGACAACTCTAAAGCTTCCAAAAGCAACACCGAGGATGTTTTCTACTTCAGTAGAGAATTTGAAATCAACAAGCTTGGAGGCATTTGATTAAGAATTGACCTTCTTGGAAGTCATTTCATTGTTCTTAAACTTTAACGTTGGAAAAGTTGAGATGAGAGGTAGAGATTTTTCCACTGGGCATGCTAGAATTTATTGGACAATAAGATTTAAGATCGAGAAAATAATAATCTGGATAAGAAAAATATTGCAACAATTATTTTATTAATTTCAATATATAATGTTACAATCTCTATGAGTCCTCTGATTTGCCTTCTCAAATATAATTCAAGGGTTTTGAGCTTGTTCTTAAATTTAACTTGCTTTATAAATTTGATGGATTCAATCTTGACTTGTACTTGAATTTAAGGGCTTTTGAGCTTGATCTTGAATCTTGTGGTTTTGATCTCGAATCTTGATGGACTGGATATTGATTTATGGATTTGATGAACTTGATCTCAACTTGTACTTGAATGCAAGAGACTTTGAACTTGATCTCGACTTATACTTGAATTCAAGGCCCTTTGATCTTGTTCTTGAATCTTGTGGTCTTGATCTTGAATATGGATGAACTGATCTTAAATGCTTGAATTTGTAAAGAAACCTGTGACGTTTGATCTATGATCTCTCTGTTGCTTCTTGTCAGAATTGTTGGTGATCTTTTTTGAATTATGAGACCCCTATTTACAGTTGTAAGAAGAAAAGATTCATAGTGAAGGCAGATTTATTTTGATAAATTAGATTTAAGTGACATGGCAATTTTTGTGGTCTTTTGATTTCACTAGGCCTGCTACATCATTTTGACATGTCGCATGGTCTTATTGGCTCCTTCACTTGACTTGGAATGTCATGTCATTCAATACGTCACGCTCAATTAGGATTCTAGAATATGATGATGTCTTAGGCTTAGCAAAATGGGCTCATTATTTGTAGCCCAAATCAAAAGGGATGAAAGTGAGGAAGAAAGAAATGTAGAAACTGCTTTCGAAATGAAAGGGTTGGAATAGCCCAACAGAAATTGGAGTTTAATCAAATTCATATTTATTAGGCTTAAAATAATTAATCCATCATATTAATCCATCATATTTATTTGGACTACTATATTTCAAATTTAATTTGAATAAAATTTATATGACTACATGACACGACCTGAACTAGGTCCTTTTCGTTATGGGCATCCCAAGTCCAACCAGGATTGGGGACCACCCCCGTTGCCCAACCCAATCTCTAAATATGCATACCCTGAGTTGGATAAATTCTGAATATATAACATGATAGCGTTGACTAAAATTCCAGAATCTGGGATAGGTCTATAACTGTGACCAACCCAAACAAGTCCAGTCATCTAATACCAACCAACAACCACAACCAAACTAATATAAGAACTGAGTTCCTGTCCATAACATAACATAGAAAGATGGAATAATCATAAATTCAGTCAAACGATACTATCCCTAATACCAATGCCAATACTAAGGCTGACACAAATACCAACACTGTCCATTCCAACCCATAGTAGTTCCACAAAGCCTTTAACAAAAGGAAAAACAATATTCAGTTGGGACATGCCCCCAACCATAGCCAAAACCAATATCCATAAAATAACCAAAGCATGTAAAGATATCCATGATACGAAATAGAGCCTTCCAGAATATGAAAGCTCACCACTTCAATCCAATAGCTAATCCTAAACCCGATCACTAAGTAGGAGAAGTAGAATAGTTAGTTTCTGCATCGTATGAGAATACAGCCTCCAAAAGATGGGTTAGCGGGTGAACGCTAGCAAGTATTCAGGATAAGGATAAAATAATGTCAACCTTTAAAACCAAGTAAACCAACCATATACATTCACAATCATACATACATACATACATATATATATAAAAAACCATGTTGGGAAAAGAGAACTGGGTTTATCATGCATTTAAAACTATTAACCTAGGTATGTGTAGCTTAACCATCCTAGAACCACCCACGGGCTATATGGGTCCAGCGTAACCCCCTAAATAGGCCTCGATATATGTAGCCACACAAACTGGAGATACCATAGGAGTAGGGGATTCCCAAGTACCATTCGCGCTCAATAATACATATATGCGGTTGTAACTTAGGGGATTCCCATATACCCCATATGGTCATCATGACCAAATCCTCATGCCGGCAAATATAAGTTTCTAGTGCCTATCCATTGGGCTCACACCTTTACGGTTAGCTATCATACCCCCACCATAATTGCCCAATTAAAACCATTACGACATAACCAAAACCATCATTCCATTTGTTATTAACCAAGGCTATAAGTAGTGGTATCGTCATACCGACTATAGCTTGCAAGAAATGTCCTTAGCCAATATTTCAAAGATTAAGGGATTTCCTTGTACCCATAGGTTTCATTATCAAGTTGACTTGGGGAAGTCCTGCGTACCCAACAAATATTTTATAATTATATTCACTTGGGGGATTCCCGTGTAGCCCACAAGGAATGTTTAATTAACCATAACCATTACCACCAAGACCTTACCATTTAACCATTCCAAACTATTTAAACTATTTATGCCATTTAGGGTTCCATTACCAAGTTATATCATGCAATAGTTCCACTAAAAGTCCAACAATATAGTAAAAGTATTCTCCTAGGCATTTTATCAAACATGTGGGGGCATAGTATTTCCAAAATCAAAACCAATTACCAATTAACCATTCCCATGCAATCAATTGTCCAAACCACCATTAAAGCATGTAAATCCATAATAAAAATATGGAAAAACCCTAACCAAGCATTTATAACCAAAACCCCCAACATATGATTGGAAACCCAAAACTATACAACAATTATGCCATGAAAATAATTCATAAAATATACCTTTAGTTGGAACTAACAATGATGGAGAAGTATCTTGCCTTAGATTACTAAGATGATAGAGAGAAACCACTCGTACAAGCCCCAAATTGATCCTCTAGATGAAACCCTAGCCTTCCTTTACCCAAGAGACTTAGAGAGAATTTGAGAGAGCTTCTAAGTGTTTAAGGTTAGAATATTAGGGTAAATAATGTCATAAAAGATTTATAAGTCACGGGGACTTACAAGGTTGAGTAGGGAAATATCCAGATTACCCCCACATAAATGTATAAAAATCCCAAAGAAGGGTATGACCACCCCATACCAGTCGTACCCCACCATACGAGTGGTACCCTAGTCCTCTCTTTGGACCCCAATATAGTCCAATATATGACCATCCAAGCCAATTCATATCCTATTATACGACCTGAGGCCTGGCATATTTTTGCTCCAACTTTAAATGATCATAAAACCTTGTACATAATGATCTGGGTGATCTCCTATATATCAACGAAAATCTCTGCGATTCCTCTTTCCAATGAAATTAGTTTGATCCAATTTGTCTATCAGAGCAAAAAGTTATGGTCGATCTACTTTAGCCTATCAAAAGAGAATTTTTGGGTCAACTTCAAATGATCATAACTCCTCGTACATAATGATCTGGGTGCTATACTATATATCAACGGAAAGATATAAGAGTCCTCTTTCTAATAAAATTGGTTTCATCTAATTTGGATATCAGAGTAAAATGTTATGGTTGATCTACTTCAGACTATCAAAACAGTCCATCAA
>NW_025891327.1:193754-198889 GCF_002878395.1 Capsicum annuum
TTGAATGATTTGACCTTTTGGTCTTAATGGAGTTATTTTGAACTCGAGTGTGAAAGAAATCCACAACGTGGTTGATTTTGATAGATAGGAAGCATGATGGCTCCTGATGTATATTTATATATTACTGAAATTATTTTGTTGTGGATTGTCTTTGAAATGATCTAAGCTAAGTCCGAGAGAAATCTTTAGCATTGAGTGGGAGGTATAAAGCGACCTTACTTTCCTAGAACTATGTGCCCTTGTAGGAGTGAGCCTGAGGCTGATTTATATAGTGATCACTAGCTTGTGTGGATTTAATATTGATAGTCCTACTCTGATGGCAAGGATAGGATGGCTCTCCCCAATGTGGGTTGTACGTTGGACTCCATGTAGCTTTCATGGTTTATGTCAGTTATAGGATCTCCCAGTGTGTGTGTGTGTTTCCTTACATCTATGGTAAATGGTGAAGTGATTTGAAAGTAGAATTGTGAAAGTTATTTTTTCGAAAGATTTAAATGATATTTACATTATGAGAATTGATATTCTTGATGAACTGAAAGTGATTGACAAATTATATGATGACTCACATGTGTTATTGTACTTATTTCATTCTCTCATGATTATGATGATTTTCTTTGGGCTATGTGAGCCTTTCATACATCTTGCATATTTCTTATAAATATTTATGATGATGATGTTTATACAACTACATGCACCCCCATATACTCGGTTCCTTCCCATGGTACTGACCCATATCTTCGGATGTAGGCTGTATTTTCTCAAAATATAGGTTTCGGTGCTCAGTTCCAGGTTTGATAGTGATTCTTCGAGCACGCTGTTCTATATCCTCTTTTATGGTGAGTCCTCATATTCCAAGGATGTGATGTTTGATGTTGGTTTCACAAAATCATTTCCATTTGATAACTAAGTATGAGTCAGTTGGGGCATGTCTCAATGGCTCGCTGGTTTTATTGATTTTCTTATAGGCTTGTTAGACTAGTATAGATGTTGGGAGTTGACTAATAAGTCGTATTTTGTTATCTTTCTGAAATTCTTTTATTCTTGGATGATGATTACTCTGTTGATATTTGAGGGTTATTTATGGAAACCCCATTGATTTGTGTTGAACTGAATGAAAATGGCTCAAAGGGTTAGCTTAGGGCTACTCATAGCCTCAAGCACCGTGTGATGCTCTAGGACCCATTTTCTGGGGCGTTACAAACATAGTATTAGAGCCTAAGGTTTTAAGGTGTCCTAGGGAGTCTAACAAGCCGCATTAAGTAGATTCTTGATCGTCGGTGTGTAGCGTGCCACATCTATGAGCAAGAGGCTATAAGACATTTTAGGAAAAAGTGTGAGTCATTATTTCAGAAGTCTATCATGCTTAAAGTGTCTCTCTCTGCTATTGATTTGTGCTCTCATCTTTTAGAAATATGCCTCCGAGTCGAGCGAGAAGAAATAATGATGGTCAGCAACCTTAACCCGTTGACCCATTGAATGAAAATGTGTCTCATGCTGAATTTCAGGCAGCCTTTCAGGCACTGGCCTAAGCTATTACTGCAAATATTCAGGCCAACCCAGCCCCGGCTCCACAGCAGTAGGAAGGTGATTTAGCTACTACCAAGATCCGTGACTTCATACAGATGAATCCACCGAAATTCTATGGGTCCAAGTTTGATGAGGATCCACGATTATTTTTAGAGGAGGTACGGAAGATTACTCAGGTGATGCATGTATCTAAGGAACATATTGTGGAGTTGGCTGCGTATAGATTGAAAGACCTTGCTTATGACTGGGTTATTGCTTAGAGGAAAGGTAGAGGTGAGAGAGCTATCCCTACAACATGGCAAGAGTTCCAGGATGTATTCCTGGATAAGTTTTTCCCTTTGGAGATGAGGGAGGCAAAGGTGGAAGAGTTTATGAACCTGCGATAGGGCTTTATGACTGTTAGGGAGTACTATCTAAAGTTCAATCAGTTGGCCAAGTATACCCCTGACTTAGTGGCTGATAATTGGGATAGTATGAGTAAGTTTGTGACTGGAGTATCTAGTTATGTGGTTAAGGAGTGTAGGTCTGCTGTGCTGAATAGTGAGATAAATCCTCCTAGGCTGATGACTCATGCCCAACAGATTGAAGCAGACAAAATTAAGGAGAGAGATAGAATAAGAGGTAATAGGAGAGCTAGGTCTGAGTAGCACGAACAGGGTCAGACTAGATCACAGAGAGGGAGTCATCCTCAGTATCAGGATCTTTTATCTATGCCAGCACCGTCATCTGCTAGTGCTCCCATGACTAGAGTTAGGCAGGATAAAGGTAGCAGGTCATATGCGTCCAGGTCCCAGTATAGTGCTGGCAGTAAGCCAAATCGTCCCCTGTGTCCTAAGTGTGGTAGGGCTCATTCGGGTGAGTGTTGGGGTGAGAAGAGTGGTTATTTCCGATATGGTGACATGGGTTATAGAGTTAGAGATTGTCCACAGGATAGACAAGGGCATCGTGACTATTGCCCTCAGACCCAGACTCAGACTGTTAGTGCTCCAGTAGCCTCAGCTCAGGTCACCTCTTCTAGCAATGCTGGCGGGCAGCGCTAGAATAGATTTTATGCTCTACCATCTCGCCAAGAATAGGAGGACTCTCCCAATGTTGTTACTGGTATGCTTCGTATATTTTAGTTTGATGTGTATGCTTTGTTGGATCCTGGATCCAATTTCTCATATGTTACACCTTTGATTGCTGTGAATTTTGAAATGAGTCCTGAGATTATTCCTGAGCCTATCCTAGTTTCTACCCCAGTGGGTGATTCGATTGTTGCCCAGAAAGTGTATAAAAAGTGTCCTATTACCATTCTTCATAGAGTCTTGTTGTTTGATCTGATTGAGTTAGAAATGGTAGATTTTGATGTGATTCTGGGTATGGACTAGCTATATTCTTCTTATGCCTCTATTGATTGTTGGACCCAAGTAGTCGAGTTTCAGTTTCCGTGTGCATCCGTGTTTGAGTGGTCTGGGAATTCTGTGTCACCCAAGAGTCATTTTATCTCTTACCTCAAATCTAGAAAGCCTATTTCCAAGGGGTGTATTTACCATTTGGTTAGAGTTAAAGACACTAAGTTTGAGACTCTAACTCTCCAATCTATTAACATCGTCAATGAGTTTTCTGATGTCTTTTCGGATGATCTCCCAGGGATACCTCCTGATAGAGAGATAGAGTTTGGGATTGATCTTCTTCTCGATACTCAGTCCATTTTTATTCCTCCTTATCGTAGGGCCCCTGCAAAACTTAAGGAGTTGAAAGAGCAAATCAAAGATCTACTAGATAAGGGTTTCATAAGGCCCAGTATTTCTCCTTGGGGTGCTCCTGTATTGTTTGTGAGAAAGAAAGATGGCTCTTTGCGTATGTGCATTGATTACCGCCAACTGAATAAAGTCACCATCAAAAATAAGTAACCCCCTCCCCTTTTGAGAATAGATGATTTGTTTGACCAATTGCAAGGTGCAAGTTATTTCTCAAAGATGAACCTTCATTCCGGCTATCATCAACTCAAAGTTAGGGAGTGTGACATCCTAAAAACCATTTTCCAAACTCGTTATGGCCATTTTGAGTTTCTTGTTATGTCTTTCGGGTTAACTAATGGCCCAGCAGCTTTCATGGACCTCCTGAATTGAGTTTTTAGACCATATCTGGATATGTTTGTCATAGTGTTCATCGATGATATACTAGTGTACTCCCGTAGTGAGGATGAACATTTTAATCATCTCCAAACTATCTTGCAAACCCTTAGAGATCACAAGTTGTTTGCCAAGTTCAGTAAGTGTGAGTTTTGGCTAAGGTTAGTTGCTTTTCTGGGTTATATCATTTATTCTGAGGGTATTAGAGTTGATCCCCAAAAGATTAAAGCTGTTAGAAATTGGCCTAGACCTATTTCTTCGATTGATATCTGAAGTTTCTTGGGTTTAGCTGGCTATTACCACCATTTTGTTGAGGGTTTCTCCTCTAAAGCATCTCTTATAACTCAGTCGACCCAAAAGAAAGTGAAGTTCTTGTGGTCTGAATCTTGTGAGAAGTGTTTTCAGGAGTTAAAGACTCGACTCACTTCAGCCCCTGTTTTGACTTTGCCTGATGGTGATGATGGTTTTGTGGTGTACTATGATGCTTCGAGAGTTGGGCTGGGTTGTGTATTGATGCAGAAGGGTAAGGTGATAGCTTATGCTTCTAGACAGTTGAAACCCCATGAGAAAAATTACCCTACCCATGACCTTGAGTTGGCTGCTATTATGTTTGCTTTGAAAATCTGGAGACACTATTTGTATGGTGTCTATATTGATGTTTTCACTGATCATAAGAGTCTGCAGTATGTGTTTACCCAGACAAAATTGAATCTTAGGCAGAGACAATGGTTAGTATTATTAAAGGACTATGATATGAGTGTGCTGTACCATCTGGTCAAGGCCAATATTGTAGCGGATGCCCTAAGTAGAGTGTCCATAGGTAGTGTTTCTCATGTGATAGAAGGTAAGAAAGATTTGGCTCGTGATGTATATCATTTGGCTAGATTAAGGGTTAGGTTGTTTGACTCTACTGAAGGTATTATAGGGGTTCAAAGTAGTTTCGAATCCTCCTTGGTTTCGAAAGTGAAGGAAAAGCAATACCTAGATGCTAGTTTGATCAGACTGAAGGAGTTAGTCAAGGACCAAAAAGTAGAGGTTTTTTCCCAAGGGTGAGATGGTGTGTTGAGATTGTAGGGTAGATTATGTGTCTCGAATGTTGATGATCTGAGACAAAGGATTATGGCTGAAGCGCACGGGGTGAGATATTTTATTCATCTTGGTGCCACCAAGATGTACCGAGACTTGCAGTAAATCTATTGGTGGAGTGGCATGAAGAAAGATATAGCAGTGTTTGTAGCTAAGTGTGCAATATGCCAACAGGTTAAGGTTGAACACCAAATACCTAGTGGTATGATGCAAGAGTTTAGTATTCCCACCTGAAAGTGGGAAGAGATAAATATGGACTTCGTGATTGGTTTACCTCCTTCCCGACACCATCATGATTCCATTTGGATTGTGATTGATAGGTTGACTAAGTCTGCTCATTTCTTGCCTGTTCATACTATATATACTACTGAGGATTACGCTAGATTGTATATCCGAGAGCTAGTC
>NW_025891327.1:198989-213019 GCF_002878395.1 Capsicum annuum
ATTTATCTCTTCCCACTTTCAGGTGGGAATAGATAAATATGGACTTCGTGATTGGTTTACCTCCTTCCCGACACCATCATGATTCCATTTGGATTGTGATTGATAGGTTGACTAAGTCTGCTCATTTCTTGCCTGTTCATACTATATATACTACTGAGGATTACGCTAGATTGTATATCCGAGAGCTAGTCAGACTGGATGGAGTTCCCTTGTCTATCATTTCGGATAGGGGTACTCAGTTCAATTTGCAATTTTGGAGAGCTTTTCAGAAGGTCTTGGTACCCAAGTGCTTTTGAGTTCTGCTTTTCATCCGCAGACTGATGGTCAGGCTGAGCGGACCATCCAAACCTTAGAGGATATGTTGAGAGCTTGTGTACTTGAATTTAAGGGAAGTTGGGATGATCACTTACCATTGATAGAGTTTGCTTATAATAATAGTTTCCACTCTAGTACTGGCATGACTTCGTTTGAAGCCTTATATGGGAGGAAGTATAGATCACCCATAGGTTGGTTTGGGGTGGGTGAAGCAGCTGTGAGTGGTCCGATTCGGTATTTGAGGCTATGGAAAAATTTAAGTTGATGAGGGAAAGGTTGACAATTGTGCAGAGTCGTCAGAAGTCATATGTGGATGTTAGAAGGAGAGACTTTGAGTTTGAAGTTGGTGACCTAGTGTATCTGAAAATTTCACCTCTGAGGGGGGTGAAGAGATTTGGAAAGAAGGGGAAGCTTATTCCCTGTTATGTTGGTCCTTACAAAATTCTTAGCCGTGTTGGTAAGGTAGCTTATGAGGTCGAGTTGCCTTCCGAGTTGTCCTCTGTTCATCCAATATTCCATATCTCCATGCTTAGAAAGCATATTAGCGATGTTGTGGTAGTGGATTCCTCTGTGAGTGATGACATTCAAGAAAATCTTTCTTTTGATGAGATTCCTGTTGAGATTCTTGATTTCAGTATCCGAAGACTAAGGAACAAAGAAGTTCCGTTGGTCAAGGTGTTGTAGCGAAACCAATCTGTTGAGGGTGCAACTTGGGAAGCTGAGGTGGATATGCGATCCAAGTACCCGCACCTATTTTTCAACAACTCCGATCAAGCCAAAGGTACCATTCTTTCCTAAATCATGCACTTTTGATAAAAGTTGCAGCAGTTCAGCTATCGTTTATTATGTGTTCAGCTGTAGTTTCTTGAATTTATGCATTCTATGTTGCATTCGGAGTGAGAAACGATGTGGTGATGAGTATAACGAATGGTTTAAGTTGTATGCTCTATTCCCTATCTAATCTTGGCATGTCTAGCGTCATTCGAGAACAAATGTTTCCAAGGGGGGATGATGTAATACCCCGGGAAATTTTTCGTTGAAATTTTGTGCATAAACGTGTTGGGTTCTATCTTCTAGAATGAATTATAAATTTTCTATGTGGAATGTCTTAGATTATGACCCACCATTGCGTAGAGTATCGAATAAGATTTCCAACGATAAATGGATCATCCAAAACGGACACCAGAGTGATGAGTTATGAACATTTCGATCGAATAGTGAATAGTAGTGAACAGTAAAACGTGCAGGAAAAAGTACTGAGGCCTGGCGTATATTTGCTCCAACTTTAAACTATCATAACTCCTTGTACATAATGATCTGGGTGATCTTCTATATATCAATGGAAAGATCTGTGAGTCCTCTTTCAAATGAAATTGGTTTCATCCAATTTGTCTATCGGAGCAAAAAGTTATGGTCGATCTACTTCAGCCTATCAAAAGTAAACTTTTGGGTCAACTTCAAACGATCATAACTCCTCGTACACAATGATCTGGGTGAGATAGTATATATCAACGGAAAGATATGAGAGTCCTTTTTCTAATGAAATTGATTTCATCCAATTTGGATATCGGAGTAAAACATTATGGTTGATCTACTTCAGACTATCAAAATAGTCCACCAAAGGACAGATTCGAGAATTATTTGATTTTTAGGGGCATTTTGGTCATTTCCCCTCATCTAAAATCCATCTAAACCCTATATTAAAGCCTATTAGAAGCATTATATGTTATATTTCATCAAATTCCCACAAAAAGAAAACCCTAAGCTCCTACACCCAACTTCAAGAACCTCTAAAGTTCACCATTTATTCTGCAAATTTATTCAAGATTCCAAGTTCCTAGTTCAAGAACTCCAAGAACCATCATTCAAAGGCACGATTCACATCTCAAAAATGAGTATCGATCTAAAGTTCATCATTCAAGGTAATGGGGTATTTCAACAAGAACTCTCTTTCGTTCTTGTGCCCAAAAGTAATTTTCCTTACAAAGGCATGATTTTTATTTGATTTTTATCAATTTAAAGCATGAACCCTTATCCTAAGATGATTATTATGAAATCTTGATATTTATAATTTTGAAAGATGAAATTTACATGTGTGGAGATATAAAGCATGAATCATGAGCGATATTTATCATGATTTTGATATTTGGGTCGTGAATCCCCATTGAAAATTATGTTTTTTTTTTGAGAAAGTGTGTGTTATAAGCACGTTGATATTAAATATTTGAGATATTTTCAATGATTTGACCTTTTGGTCTTAATGGAGTTGTTTTGAACTTGAGTGTGAAAGAAATCCACAACATGGTTGATTTTGATAGATGGAAAGCATGATGGCTCCCGATGTATATTTATATATTACTGAAATTGTTTTTTTGTGGATTATATTTGAAATAATCTGAGCTAATTCCGGGAGAAATCTTTAGCACCGAGTGGGAGGTATAAAGTGACCTTACTTCCCTAGAACTATATGCCCCCGTAGGAGTGAGCCTAAGGCTGATTTATATAGTGATCACTAGTTTGTATGAATTTGATATCGATAGTCCTACTCTGATGGCAAGGATAGGACGGTTCTCCCCAACGTGGCTTGTACGTTGGACTCCATATAGCTCACATGGTTTATGTCGTCTATAGGATCTCCTAGTGTGTGTGTGTTTCCTTGTGTCTATGGTGAATGGTGAAGTGATTTGAAAGTGGAATTGTGAAAGTTATTCTTTCAAAAGATTTAAATGATATTTACATTATGAGAATTGATATTCTTGATGAACTGAAAGTGATTGACAAATTATATGATGACTCACATGTGTTATTATACTTATTTCATCCTCTCCTGATTATGATGATTTTCTTTAGGCTATGTGAGTCTTTCATACATCCTGAATATTTCTTATAAATATTTATAATAATGATGTTTATACAACTGCATACACCCCCATATACTCGGTTCCTTTCCATGGTACTGACCCACAGCTTCGGATGTGGGCTGCATTTTCTCGGAATGTAGGTTCAGGTGCTCACTTCCAGGTTCGGCAGTGATTCTTCGAGCACACTGTTCTACATCCTCTGTTGTGGTGAGTCCTCATGTTCCGAGGACGTGATGTCTGATGTTGGTTTCACGGAATTATTTACATTTGATAACTGAGTATGAGTCAGTTGGGGCATGTCTCAATGGCTCGCTGGTTTTATTGATTTTCTTAGAGGCTTGTCAGACTAGTATAGATGTTAGGTGTTGACTAATAAGTCTATTTTGTTATCTTTCTAAAATTCTTTTATTCTTGGATGATGATTACTCTATTGATATTTAAGGGTTATTTATGAAAACCCCATTAATTTGTGTTGAACTGAATGAAAATGGCTCAAAGGGTTATCTTGGGGCTACTCGTAGCCTCAAGCACCGTGTGATGCTCTGGGACCAATTTTCCGAGACGTTACAGTATGGTTGATATCAGTGATACTGTAAAACCACACATTTTGGACTCTAAATTTTTCTTAGTAATTGTGCTTACTACTCAGGGTACGACATAGGTCACGAGTCGCGAAAAATCCTCACGGGTCGTATAAAGCCAATCGTGGTCTAACCAGTGATATGGTCTAATGTTTCTGCCTTAAGTACGACTAGGACCCTACGAGTCGTAAGGTAATGTAACAAGTCATAATGAGGGACTCATGACATTAACAATGAGATGGCTCAAGGTTGATGTCTTGTTAATGACTAGACTACATGAGTCATAGGGTGAAGTCACGAGTCAAAGGGAATGACACATGAACAAACCAGTAAGGTGTCCCTAAGTCACTTTCCAGGGTAAGATTTATGGTGACGACTCGTGATCAGTGACCACGAGTTGTGAGGTAGCCTGTAGGCGCTAACGACAGTTTTTCCTGCTTTTTAATTAGGGAAACTTTGGTCATTTCCTTCCATACCCAATTATAATTCACATTCATATAAATCCCGAAGGGAACCCTTCTCATTATTTTAACAAGTCAAAAGCATTTTATTCTCTCTCAAATTCCTTAGTCAAGAATAAAACTTGGATATATAAGGGTTGATCATCTAGGGCTCAAAGTGTGGTTTCTTCTATAAATTTTTGGTGTGTTCAGGCATGTATATCTCCCTTAAACTTGTATTTTATCTTGGCATGCAATGGTTTGGTATTTATATGGTTTTAATATTTGATTTTTAAATTTTGGTTGAAGGTTTTCGATAATTATTGTTTATATGATATTTTTATGGTTTACATGCATTTGTTTATGCTTTATGGATGGATTTTAGAACTCATCAGGTGGATGGACATGGTGAAAAGAATGGGGGTCGTGGATTCCTCTAAATTTATGGTTCATGGTTTGGAATCGGTATTAACTTTAACCCACTTACATACTTGGTTTTGAAATAAGGACAATTACATAGTTTTGAACACTTTACTAAGCTATTGCATTGCCTTAATGGCTAAATGGATAAAAATAGTTTTGAAAGGCCTTGGTGACCATGGATTAATTTTAAATTGGAACTTGGGAGTCTTATGGCTAATTGGTTTGGTTTGGCATAATGGAATTGACTTGCAAGCATAATTAATTGGTATGACGATATCATTTAAATGCCTAAATGGATGACTCCTTGGTTAAATAGATAGGTTATATGTAAATATTTTAATCTAGGCTTAAAAGGAGTTGTGTATCTCACCATGGAAGGTGGAGGTCTCGGGTGGATCGTACTGGAAACCACGTTTGCTAGCGTGGGGGCCTTGGTGGTCGTATGCATAGTTCACATTATATATAAATATATGTATGCATGTATGTGAACATATACATTGTGTTTGGACTTGAATCTGAAATGGAATTATTTTATCCCTATCTTGAGTTACATGCTAACCATCTTAGGATGCTATATTTTTTCATAATGTAGGGTCCTAAGAGACTTCTTTTAGCCCTGTTCAGCAAGGTAATCCGGTTATTGATTGGTTTGTGGTGAAGTAATGAGATTTCATTCTCTGAAAAGTTTATTCATTCCATAAGTTTTTTTCCATATTTTAGACTTGAAAAGTTCACGTTAACATTATCATTGTCATTGTCACTGTCATGGTCGGGGTTATGTCCCAGCCTAGTTTGATATTCGAACTGGTTCAGAGGTTTTTGTGGACATATGTGCGGGTTAGATAGTATTGTTGACTCTTAGAGCTTACTTTGAGTTATATTAATTGTTCTATCTTCAATCTCTGGTAGCCTTCCTGGGGCGGTCTCTGGTCCTCGGTGGGCTTGAGATACCCATCACATCTAGGACTGGGGTCGGTTCATGACAAGATTGGTATCAGAGCTAGGTTCAGGGTCATAAGTTGTCCATAAAGTCATGTCAAGTAGAGCCCTTTTAATGGGTGTGTAGCATGCCACACTTATAAGTAGGAGGCTATAAGACATTTATGAATGTTTTCTTTTTTTGTGTTCTATTTCGAGCTATAGAGTCTAGGGTCATGGAATTTTTCTAACTCATGGTTTGCTCGTATTTTAGATTATGCCTCCTTGAGTTATGATGTTCATCAAGACTCTACCAGAACCTATGCCCCACATGAGGTTAATATGGAGGGGACTCGCCCCATTAATGTAGTACAAACTCGATCTAGGATCCCTGCTCCTAATTATGTCGCTCTACTTGGGGTTCTACCGGTCTTTGCTAGTCCTTCTCTGGTTGGTGACACTCATACTCGGTCACCCCAAGGAGAAATTTCTAATGCGGAGTTCTATATTCTATTCATCTGTTGACTAAGTTGGTGACTTCCCAGTCTCGCCAGTTAGGTCAGCATGGTTCTATTGCTTCTTCTTCGGAGGTTACTCGAGTTGGTCATTTCATAAGGTTGAATCTCCCAACCTTTACAGGATCTAAGGTTGATGAGGATCCTTAAGGATTTATTTATAGATGGAGAAAATCTTTAGGGTGATGTATGCTTCTAATTTGAAGGGTGTGGAGTTTACTGCATATCAGCTAAAAGATGTAGCATAGCTGTGGTATGAAGAGTGGGAGTAGTTGAAAGGTGATGATGTTGAGCCAGATTTATGGGATGAGTTCTTTAGTGCCTTCCTTGATAAAGACAAAGAAGTTTGTGAATCTGAACTAGGGCAAGATGAGTGTGAAAGAGTATGCCTTGAAATTCTATCAGTTGTCTCACTATGCTCCAAAGTTAGTGTCTAGTATAAGGGCTAGAATGAGGAAGTTTGCTTCTGATTTGTCTTGTGACTTGGTAATAGAAGTATGCAATATTGAACAATAATATGAATATCTCTAGACTTATGGTTCATATGTATCAGGTAAAAGATAAAAAGAAGAAATAGGCAGAGATTGGAAAAGGGTAGAATAAAAGGTTTAGGTATTCAGATCAAAGTAGAGGTCAGCAAGCTAGTGGGAGAGATGGAAAAATAGTAGAGCAAGAAGCAGACTTGGGGAAACTCTAGTTTGTATTTTTCAGCTAGTTCTCTTTATCTGAAGTCATATGGTGATTGTCAATTCCAGACTAGTAGTAGTCCTAAGGAACAGGGTGCCTAGTCTCAGGCTAGAGGAGCTTAATCAACACCACCATATCCCCCTTGTAGATTTTATGGTCAGATTTACTGGGTATTATAGTAAGGGGAGAAATCAGTGCTTTAACTATGTTCATCTTGGTTACATACAGCAGGATTGCCCTATGGATAAGGTAGCCACTGGGGTTAATAAAGTTCCAATCTCTATATCATGGGCTTCTTCATCAAAAGGTGTTACTTTAAGTACCGACACTGATCAGAATCATCTTTATGCTCTTTCCACTCATGAAGAATTGGAGGTATCTCCTAATATTGTCACTAGTACGTTAAAGCTTTTCTCTCAAAAAGTGTATTATTTGCTTGATCCAGGATCTACCTTTTCTTATGTGACCTATTATATGGCTGTAATTTTAGTTCTGCTCCTAAAACCATTTTTGAGCCTTTCTTTGTGTGTACTCTGGTTAGTGATTCTATTATGGCTAGAAAGGTCTATAGGGGTTGTGTGGTGTCCATCTTTCGTAGGATAACCTTAGTGGATTTGATAAAGTTGGACATCGTAAATTTTGATATAATTTTAGGGATGGGTTGGCTTTACTCATGCGACGCTTCTCCAGATTATATAACCCATAAGGC
The DNA here is from genome assembly GCF_002878395.1 of Capsicum annuum. Taxonomy (NCBI): domain Eukaryota; kingdom Viridiplantae; phylum Streptophyta; class Magnoliopsida; order Solanales; family Solanaceae; genus Capsicum; species Capsicum annuum. The sequence continues at coordinate 206,439 of NW_025891327.1, forward strand.
CAGCTTCTAATTTCCTAGTGAACCAGTAATCAAATGAGAGAGAATTTTCTTAGTGCCAAAAGGGAGGTTTATTTCTTATCTTAAGGCCCAAAAGTTGATTTTCAAGGGCGGTCTATATCATATGGTCCAGGTTAAAGATCCTAGTTCTGAGGTTCCCTCTTTGCAATCTATCCCTGTGATTAACAAATTTCCTGCGGTTTTTACTGATGATCTTGTTGGAATTCCTTCTGCTAAGGAAATATACTTTTGAATTGATCTTTTATCGAATACCCATCCTATCTCTATTCCTCCTTATAGAATGGATCCAGCTGAGTTGAAGAAACTAAAGGAGCAGTTAAAAGATCTTCTTGATAAGGGCTTTCTTTGTCCTAGTATTTCTTTGTGGGGTGCTCTCGTACTTTTTATGCAAAAGAAAGATGGGTCTTTATGGATGTGTATAAATTATCGATAGTGGAATAAGGTGATAGTGAAGAATGAGTATCCTCTTCCTAGGATTGATATCTTTTCGACCAGCTTCATGGCGCTAGATGTTTTTCTTTTATTGATCTTTATTTGGGCTATCATCAATTGAAAATTAGCGAGGCTGATATTCCCAAGACTGGTTTCCAAGCATGGTATGGTCACAATGAGTTCTTAGTTATGTCCTTTCGATTGAGTAATGCTCCGGCTACTTTTATGGATCTTATGAATTAGGTTTTCAGACAGTTTTTAGACTTGTTTGTTACTATCTTCATTGATGATATCTTGGAGTATTCTTAAAGAAAAGAGGATTATATCAATTACCTCTGAATTGTTTTACAAACTCTTAAGGATTAGAAGTTGTATGCTAAATTCTCTAAGTGTGAGTTTTGGTTGAATGTCATGACGTTCCTTAGGCATGTTGTTTCTAGTAAAGGAATTAAAGTGGATAGATAGAAAGTTGAGGTGGTTAAAAGGTGGCCTAGACCCACAACTCCAATCGACAGTCGGGGCTTATTGGGCTTGGCTGGGTATTATAGGATGTTTGTAGAGAGATTTTCTTCTATTTTTGCTCCACTGAAGAAGTTGACTCAGAAAAATATAAAGTTCTTTTAGTCCGATGCGTGTGAGGGTAGATTTGAGAAGTTAAAGGATAAGTTAACTTCTGCACCAATTCTGACCCTGCCCAAGGGTACTGATGGATTTATGGTGTATTGTAACGCGTCCCATATGGGATTGAGTTGTGTCTTGATACAGCATGGTAAGGTTGTATCCTATGCTTAAAGACATCTGAAGGTTCATGAGAAGAATTATCTAACTTGTGATTTGGAGTTGGCGGTTGTGGTATTTTCTTTGAAGATTTGGCATCATTATTTGTACGAGGTGCATGCAAATATTTATTCCAATCATAAGAGCTTGCAGTATATGTTTACTCAGCAGGAGTTAAATTTTCAACAAAGATGGTGGCTTGAATTTCTTAAGGATTATGATATGAGTCTTTACTACCATCCAGGTAAAGATAATGTGGTTGTTGATGCTCTTAGCATATTGTCTATAGGGATTTTATCTCATGTTAATAAGGAGAAGCGAGGATTGATAAAGGATATTCACCGGCTAGATAATTTAGGAGTTCATCTTTCAGAATCTGGGGATGGAGAGGTGATTGTTCAAGAAGTGGTTAAATTATCTCTTAGTGTTGAGGTGAGGAAGAAGCAGACTTTGGATCCCATCCTTATGCAGATTAAGGATAATCTGGGGCAGCAAAAGGTTATGGCTTTTAAGATTAGGGGAGATGGTATCTTGAGGTATCAAGGTAGGTTGTGTGTTCCTGATGTTGATGGGCTGTGAGAGAAGATTTTGACTGAGGCTCATGAGTCGAGATATACAGTTCATCCAAGTTCGACAAAGATGTATCATTACTTGAAGAGGATTTATTATTGGAATAATATAAAGAGAGATGTGGCTAACTTCGTGGCTAAGTGTATGGTTTGTTAACAAGTGAAGGTTGAGCACTTAAGGCCCGGTGGTATATCTCAAGAGATAGAGTTGCCTGTGTGAAAGTGGGAGATGATTAATATGGATTTCATTACAGGTCTTTCATGGTCTCATGATTAATATAATTTTGATTTGGGTCATTGTGGATAGGAAGACAAAGTCAACTCACTTTTTGCCAAAGAAGACTAATTACTTTGGAGAGGATTATGCTAAGTTGTTCATTGAGGAGATAATGAGATTGCATAGAGCGTTGGTGTCAATCATTTTGGATTGAGGTACGTAATTTTCTTCTCACTTTTAGGTTTAGGGACAAAGGTTAACCTTAAGCACTTTTTTTTACCCTCAAACGGATGGACAAGTAAAATGGGCGATTCAAAGTTTGGAGGATATGCTAAGGGCTTGTTTGATTGACTTTAAGAGAAGTTGGGTAGATCACTTACCTCGTATTGAGTTCACGTATAATAACAGTTATCACTCTAGTATTAGGACGGTTCCATTTAAGGATCTTTATGGTAGGAGGTGTCGGTCTCTTATTGGGTGGTTTAAGGTTGGTGAGACTAGGTTTTTTGGTCCTAACTTAGTTCACCAAGTCATGGAGAAGGTGAAGGTTATTAGGAAGAGACTTAAGACTGTGCAAAGTCACCAAAAAATCTTATGCGTATGTGAGGCAAAGGGAGTTGGAGTTGAGGTAGGCGACTGGGTGTTCATGAAAGTCTCTTCTATAAAGGGAGTGATGCTATTTGGAAGAAGGGGAAGCTCAGTCCCTATTATATTAGTCTGTATTAGATTTTGAGAGAAGTGGGGAAGGTTGGTTATGAGTTGGATTTGCCTGCGAGTCTGGATTTCATACATTCAGTTTTCCATGTGTCGATGTTGAAGAAATGTGCAGGTGATCCTTCTCTGATTATGCCTATTGAGAATATTGGTATATCGAATTCCTTGTTTTATAAGGAAGTTCTAGTGGAGATATTGGATAGGCAAGTCCATCGGTTGAGGACTAAGGATGTCGTTTCAGTGAAGGTTTATAGGAGGAATCAAAAGGTGGAGAAAGCTACTTATTTTGAAGAGAATATAAAGGCCAAGTATCCATTTTTGTTCTACGGGTTGGATGATCATGCATAAGGTATGCATTTCTCTCATTCTAATCATTTTTCATGTATTGTTCTTGGTTTTGTGGTTACTTTCTCTCCTGTATTCATGCAAAAGGGTACCTTAACTCCTCATTCGGGAACGAATAATCCTTGGGAGGTGGGGGTGAGGGGTGGGTGGAGGGTAATGTAATACCTCAGGTTTTGGACTTTGAACTTTTCTTAGTGATTGTGCTTACCACTCAAGGTACGAATCAGGTGATGAGTTGTGAAGACTCTTCACGAGTCGTAGGGTTAATTGTGGTCTAACCAGTGAGATGGTCGAATGTTTCTGCCTTAAATACGACTAGGACTCTACGAGTCAGAAGGTAATGTCACGATTCGTAGTGAAGGACTCATGACCTTAATAGTGAGATAGCCTAAGGTTGTTGTCTTGGTAACGACTAGACTCCACAAGTCGTAAGGTGAGGTCACGAGTCATAGGAGAGGACTCGTGACCAAACCAGTAAAGTAGCCTTGAGCCACTTCTCAGGGTATGAGTCATGGTGACGACTCTTGATCAGTGACCATGAGCTGTGAGGTGACCTGTAGTCACTGGAGATGGTTTTTTCTGCTTTTTAATTAAGGGCACTTTGGTCATTTCTTTCCATCCCCAATCATAACCCACGACCATAGAACACCCTAAAGGTACCCTTCTCATTATTTTAATAAGTCAAAAGTACTTTCTTCTCTCAAAAATTCCCAAGTCAAAAACAAAGGTAAGGTTTCTAAGGATTGGTCATCTAGGGCTCAAAATGTGGTTTCTTCTCCAAATTCTTGGTGTTTGTAGGCATATATCTCTCCCCTTAAAATTGTATTTTACCTTGGCATGCAATGGTTTGCTATTCATATGGTTTGAATGTTTGGTTTTGGAATTTGGGTTGACCGTTTTGGATGATTATTGTTTCAATGATATTCTCATGGTTTACATACATTTATTTATGCTTTATGGATGGATTTTAGAACTCATCGGGTGCATGGGCATGGTGAATGGAATGGGGGTTGTGGATTTCCTCAAATTTATAGTTTATGGTTTGGAATTGGTATTAACCTCAACCCACTTGCATAATTGGTTTTGAAATATAGACAATTACATGGTTTTACATACTTTAATAAACTATTGCATTGCATTAATGGCTAAATGGATAAAAATGGTTTTGAAAGGCCTTGGTGGCCATGGATTGATTTTGAATTGGAACTTTGGAGTCGTATGGCTAATAGGTTTGGTTTAGCATAATGGAATAGGCTTGCAAGCATAATTAATTGGTATGATAAAACCATTCGATAAATGCCTAAATGGATGAATCATTGGTTAAATGGATGGGTTATGTGTAAATATTTTAATTTGGGATGAAAGGGATTATGTAGCTCACCGTGGAAAGTGGAGGTCCTAGGGAGACCGATACCGAAAACTACGTTTGTCGGCGTAGGGGCGTTGGTGACCGTGTGCATAGTTTACACTATATATATTTTGGAATGGCTGAGGTTGTTGATTCCCTAGCCCTTTCTTAGATTTCTCCAATTTGTGCGGCTAACACGCGCTAGAGCCCTTTCAGCAGGGGGAGCTGAACCCATATAGCTCATAGGTGCCCTTAGGATGGTTAGATCTACACAGTCTGGGTTAATGGTTTTAAATCTCATGCTAAACCTTGTTCTCTATCCAAGAATCTTATATAAATACATATATATATATATATATAAAAATTATATATATATATATATATATGTATGTACGTATGCATGCATGTATGTATGTGAACATGTACATTGACTTTAGACTTGATTTTCAAATAGCATTATTTTATCTTTATCATGAGTTACATACTGGCGCTAACCCCGCTAACCGTCTTACGACACTACATTGTATCAAATTGTAGGGTCCTAAGACACTTCTTTTACCCTGTCCAGCGTTAGGTGATCTGATTCGTCAGTTGGTTCGTGGTGAAGTAGTGAGCTTCTATCCTTCGAAAAGCTTAGTCATTCCATTAGTTTCTTTTAATATTTTAGAATTGAAGAGTTCACGCTAACATTATCATTGCCATTATCACTGTCATGGTCGGAGATATGTCATGACCTAGTTTGATATTCGGATTGGTTTAGAGGTGTTTGTGGACATATATGTGAGTTGGATGGTGTTGTTGACTCTTAGATCTTTCTTTGAGTTACATTAATTGTTCTATCTTTAATCTCTGGTTGCCTGCCGCTTTGTTATTATTAGGATTTTGCTTGGTTGAACATGCTATGAGGGTGGTCTCCAGTCCTCAGTAGGCTTGAGATACCCGTGTAATGCCCCAAAAATAGGCCCTGAGATGTCACACGGTGCTTAGGGTCCCAAGTGATCCCAAGCTAACCCTTCTACTGGCATATTTACAAGTAACTAAATAAAAAATACATATATCTGAACAAAATTAGCGGAAATATAAAACTTCTCTGAACTTGATCAATACAAATCTGAATTTACAAGATTACAACTCTGCTTTTACCAATAAAACTGAAATTTAATAGATTAACACCACTGACTGTCTATGAAGCCTCTACTAGTACTGACTATAGGTAGCCAGGTCATGACTCCCAACTATCCCAACTCAATACAACTGAATAAAGAAAATACAATACTTCTCAAGTTGTATAACTGACTCGAGCCCTTAAATCAAAAGGACTCATCACCTGCTGACTGGAAGCTGCGGACTGACTGAATATGGTATATGCACTACAACTTGTACCTACATTATGAGACAATGTAGCACATAGACATATGTGGATCAGTACTTTGACGATGTACTGAGTATATGGGGGTGCATGCAATAGTTAAATAATATTGTCAATCTTTATAGAAATTATGCATACTGATATAAATGACTCACATCGCTTGAGCAAAAACTGAAATCTAAATCTTATAAATCATGAATAAGGAAGCATGTAATATAAATCTCGTAAGTCATTACACCTTATTCTAAAATTTGTATCCTTTTTTTGTTCTCAAATCTTGTCAACTGGACGAAATCTTAAAATAATAACTTTCAGAACATACACTTTAATCTTATGAAAATGAAGGACTTCTTTTGAAACTTAAGAATTATAGCACTTTGGGAAAACTTAGGACTTAGGACTCAAAAACTTGGGAACTTTAAGACTGTAACACTTTTAGAGACTTTGGGACTTAAAACTTTGGAAATCTTAAAATATTAGCATTTCAAAAGATATACTAAGACTTTAAATCTATAAACTATTTAAAGAGTAGGGGTCTTCTTTGGGAGGTTCTTCTAACCGACATAAACCATGTGAGCTACATGGAGTCCAACATCTCGCCCACGTTGGGGGAGTTGTTCTACCCTTGTAATCGGAATAGAACCTTAACTTTAGTGATTATTATCTCGGCCTCAGGCCCATAAATCTCAATCCTATGGTGGCAGGTAGTTCTGGGGTATGAGACCTTGGAATCATAGCCAACTCAGTGCTAAATACTACTCCCATACTCAGCTCGTAACTTTTAGAAAATCC
>NW_025891328.1:0-3369 GCF_002878395.1 Capsicum annuum
TTCACTCTTAGAGTACACCAAGATGCCATTAATGAAGAAAATAAACCCCTGAGGATCCTCCTCAACCATAGAGCCTATAGTTAGGAGATTTAACCTCATAAACTAGCTAGCCCGAGTGACCTTATATAAACTAACAGCAGGACCAACATGATCAGATCGACGAGGCTGTCATGTCACCTGTTGGGCAAGCATTTGAATCGATTGACAGAACTCTACATTAGAGATATCTTCTTGAGATGACTGAGCATAAGTGTCACCAACCCATAAATTATGGAAAGGACTAGTAGGGATCGGTGGAACCCCACGTGGAGCAGTACAGTCAGGAGCAGGGACCCTAGACCAGGTCTACACTCCATAAACATGGTGTGGTCCCTCCATATTCATCTCAAGTAGGACAGAGAGTCCAGTAAAGTTTCTACAACCATCAGATCTTCAGGGAGGCATGATTTGAAATATGATCAATCCAGGAGTTACAGAAGTTTCATAGCACTAGACTCTACAGCTCAAAAATAGAAAACAAAAAAGGGAAATATTGCTAAATGCCTTGTAGCCTCTCCCTTATAAGTATGGCGCACTACACATCCATAAAAAGGACTCTACTCGACACGGCTTTGTGGATACCTAATGATCCTAAATCGTGCTATGATACCAAGTTTTCACGACCTGAACCAAGCCTAGTCATGATTAATATCTCACGCCCACTGTGGTCCGAAGACCACCCGCTTAGCCTCACCTCAAGAGCACATAAATCTAAATAGTGGAAGTCTACCAAAATATTAATAAAAAGGATAGATAAGTCAAATAACAGTTCTAAGAATCAAATCAAAACAACTAATCCCACATTGTCCACAAAAGCTGCTAAACCAGAATACCAATTAAGTCGGGACATACCCCCGACTATGACCCAAAAGAATCCAAAATAGATTACTAAAAAATACTAAAAACAATAAAGAAACTAGCAAAATAATAGGGCCTTCAGAAAGATGGAGGCTCACCACTTCACAAAAGATCCGCAAGAGTATCGAATCACCTAACATTGCATAGGAGCGATAAAAAACCCTTAGAACCCTACATCATGAAACAATGTATAGTCTAGGGATGGCCAGTGGGGCGAGCACTAGCATGTAACTGAGGTAAAGTGATAAAACAATGCAATTACTCACATTGTTGTTCATCGAATGGATTGTAATATCCAGTCATAAACCATATACATCACATTCATATACATATATATAGGATGTTGGGATATATAAAAGGGTTATGAACATGAGAGTTTAAAATATTAACCTGAACTGTGTGGTTCGCTCAGTCCTAAAGGTGGCTCGCTCAGTCCTAAAGGTGGCTCGCTCAGTCCTAAAGGCACCCATGGGCTATATGGGCCCAACTCTCCCTGATAGAAGGGCCCAATATGTGTTAGCCGCATGAACCAAGGAAAAGATAGATACACCAAGGCCATAGACCTCTCAATATATATATAATGTGTGCACCAAGCACATGATTACATGGACCACCAACGCCGGCAAACGTGGTCTCCAGTGTTGATCCCCTCTGGACCTACACCTTCACGGTGAGCTACATAATTCCCTTTAAGACCACATTAAAACACTTTACACATAAACTAATCATAAACTTAGGAGTTATTTATTAAGGTATTTACCAATATAGTATCGTCATACCAATATACTTGCAAGCTAATATAATTATGCCAAAGCAATCCGTATAACCAAATTGACTCCCAAGTTCTATTTAAAATCCAAAACCAAGGCCATCCAAACTCATATTCATTCATTTATCCTTTAATGCAATGCAATAAGGTCTAAAGAAAAGTTAAACCAATTATACATATTCAAAACAAGTTTACAAGGTGGGTTAAGGTGAAATGCCATAATCAAGCTAAAATTCTGTCAATTTGGGGAAACTATGTCCTCCATTCCAATCATTAAAATAATACACCAATTCAGTCCCCATAACCATTAATTAATGCATGAATAAATAATTTAAACCATTGGGAAAGCAATTCAAGTAAACCCAATTGAAATCCATCATCCCAATTTCAAACCCATAATTTAAATCACATGAAAATTTAATAATTTAATTCCACAATGTAAAAATACAAGTTTGGGAAGAGCAACATGTCTGAAATACACAAAGAATCGAAGACAATTTAGAGGTTGGAGTCCAGAATAGTTATTTATTGAGAAACCCTTGAGTTTTCTTGGGTTTTGAGTTTAAGAGAGAATGAATAGTCTTTTGATCTTTTGAAACTAAAAGAAAAGGGTTATTTTATGTTTATAAGCCGTACAAGGAGTAAAAAGACCAAAATCCCCTCACCCTAAGTGAATAAAAACAAAAAACTAGGCAAACCTAAAACAACAGCATGGCACTCCATTATCGCTAAGGGTAGCCTCTATGCCACGCCCTTATCATGAAGGCTAACCTCTATGTCATGCCACTATTGCGGAAGCACACTACCTCGGAGTTCGAAAATAACCCCGAATCCCTTCAAAAAATTTTAAAACTTTTCCAAAACACCCTTTTAACATCCCTAAACATAATTCAAGTCAAAAAATGACATTGTGCATATGAAAGGGTCAAAAATTAATTTGTTAAAATTTTAAGGGGTCTCATATTATTCCCTCATTAGGATCATTCATCCCCGAATGATGAGTTATGACACTTTCAGCATGAAAATAGTATAAATACATCAAAATCCAAGGATAAATTCAAAAAGCAATAAGAGGGAAAGAAAACCCATACCTTAAGCATTTTCATCCCACTCGAGGAACAAGAACGGGTACTTAGCTTTCACGTCTTCTTCAGCTTCCTGTGTAGCTTCTTCTACACTTTGTTTTATCCAAAGAACCTTTACCAAAGCTATGTCATTTGTCCTCAATTATGAACTTTTCGATCCAATATATCAATCGGGACTTCCTCATAAGACGATGAATCCAAAACATTAACATCCTTGACAGACACTATCAAAGAAGGCTCTAATACCAAGCTTGTTACGAACCCAACCAGGGCCTAGTCATGATGGGTATCTCAAGCCCACAATGGGCCATATTCTACCCCCTTAGCCTTACCTTAAGATCAAATAAATCTAAATAGCAGAAGTCTACAAAAATAGCAGTGAAAAGGATAGATAAGTCAAATGACAATTCTAAGAATCAAATTAAAACAACCAATCCCATACTCATCCACAAAAGCCTATAAACCAGAATACCAATTATGTCGGGACATGTCCCTGACTATGACCCAAAAGAATAAAAAATGAAATACTAAACAATACTGAAAACAATAAGAAAACCCATGAAATAAAAGGGTCTTCTGAAAGATAGAGGCTCACCACTTCACAGCAGATCCAAGAGA
>NW_025891329.1:0-25233 GCF_002878395.1 Capsicum annuum
GGTGGGTCTAAATCAGCCAAAATACCACATTAACATCGATTTATACTCGTTCAAAGATGACCCTTGCAAAATCGAACACTAAAACTTGATGGATTCAAAAACTCTTAGCTTGCATTACCTTAAGTGACTCATATGAACATGCTTAATGCATCATAAGCTATCCTATCACTAGGATATTCATTGTAAGTCATGTAATCAAGTATGAATCACAGGATTAGAAACATACGGGGCATTACAATATCTCCCCCTTGGGAACATTCATCCTCGAATGAGAATTTACTGAGAAGGGATACAAGACAATAGAACCTGAACTAAACATGAAGAACTGAAACTTGATCTCATGACTGACATGCTAAACAGACTGAACGTGCATATCTGATGTATGGACAACTGATACATGAATGCATGACTGAGTATAAAATGATTAATAGGTACCAAGTTTATACTGGAAGCATGAACATGAAACTTAGTAAGCTTAAGGAGAACTGTTACCTTGAGCTTGATCTGAATTGGCGAGGAAGAGGTGAGGATACTGGGTACGCATATCTGCTTCTGCTTCCCAAGTAGCTCCCTCATGAGACTGATTTCACCAAAGAACCTTGACTAGAGGGACTTCTTTGTTCCTCAATCTACGAGTCTGATAATCTAAGATTTCGACTGAAATCTCTTCATAAGAGAGGCTGTTCTAAATGTCGATGCTCTGAATAGGGACAAAAACTGTTGGGTCACCTATGCACTTCTTTAGCAAAGAGACATGGAAGACTGGATGGACTGACGCTAGATCTGAAGGCAACTCAAGCTCATAAGCTACCTTACCGAAGCGATAAAGAATTTTGAAGGGACCAACATACCGGGGACTGAGTTTCCCTTTCTTGCCGAACCTCTTCACTCCCTTCATGGGAGAGATCTTAAGATAGACATAGTCATTGACCTCGAACTTGAGATCCTTTTTACGAATATCTGCATAGAATTTCTGTCGGCCCTGAGCAGCCCGAAGTCTCTCTCTGATCAAATGAACTTTATCTAAGGCGTCAAATACTAAGTCAGGACCTATGATTGAGGCCTCACTAACTTCGAACCAACCAATTGGAGATCTACATCTCCTACCATAGGGAACTTCGAATAGAGCCATCTGAATACTAGAATGATAGCTATTGTTGTATACAATCAAAGGCAAGTGGTCATCCCAACTTCCCTTGAAGTTAATTGCACACGCCCTTAGCATATATTCAAAAGTCTAAATGGTCCTTTCTGCTTGACCATTTGTCTGAGGATGAAATATTGTGCTGAGATGGACTTGGGTACCGAGACCCTTTTGGAACGCTTTCTAAAAATGAGAAGTGAAATAGGTACCTCTGTCTAAGATGATAGATAGTGGAACACCATGTAATCTGACTAACTCCCTAATATACTAACTCCCTAATATTGAGTTTGGCATAATCCTCAGTGGAATAAAAAGTACAAACAGAAAGGAAATGACCTGACTTAGTCATTCTATCTATAATGACCCAAACTGAATCATGTTGATGACGAGTTCTAGGCAAACCCATCACGAAGTCCATGTTAACTTATTCTCACTTCCAAGTAGGAATGGTGAACTCTTGCATGGAACCACTAGGTTTCTGATGCTCTATCTTAATCTGCTGACATGTAGAGCACTTAGCCATAAAATCTGCAACATCTCTCTTCATCCCACTCCACCAATAGATCTTCTGTATGTCACGGTACATCTTAGTGGCCCCTAGATGAATAGAGTATCACACAGCATGCACTTCTGCAAGAATTCACTGCCTTAATTCATCTACACCTGGAACACATAGACGACCTTGACAACGAAGAACACCATCTCCCCCATGGGAGAAAACCTCAACTTTCTGATTTTGAACTTACTCTTTAAGATTGACAAGGCTAAGATCCCTGTCTTGTTTCTCTTTCACCTTAGAAACTAGAGATGACTCTGAACTACAATGAACACATACACCACCCTATGAAGAATTGACTAAGCGAACGCCTAGTCTGGCAAGCTGATGGATCTCCTGAGCTATCTTTTTCTTACTATCCTCAACATAATAAATACTACCCATGGAGAGTTGATTGAGAGCATTGGCCACAATATTGGCCTTGCCCAGATGATAAAGAACACTCATGTCGTAATCCTTCAAGAGCTCTAACCACTTTCTCTGGCGAAGATTGAGATCTTTCTAGGAAAAGACATACTGGAGGCTTTTATGGTCTGTGAAGACATCTACGTGAACTCCATAGAGATAATTCCTCCAAATTTTCAAGGCAAAAACTACCGCTGCTATCTCAAAATCATGAGTAGGATAATTCTTTTCATGTGGCTTTAACTGTCTGGAGGCGTAGGCTATGACCTTACCATACTGCATGAGGACACAACCTAAACCCACTCTGGATGCATTACAATAGACTACAAAACCTTCTTAACCATCTAGAATAGCTAAAACTAGAGCAGAGGTGAGTCGAGTCTTCAACTCTTGAAAGTTCTTCTCGCATGAATCTGACCACTGAAACTTAATCTTCTTTTGAGTCAATCTGGACATGGGAGATGCAATAGAAGAAAATCTCTCGACAAACCGTCTGTAATAGCCATCCAAACCCAAGAAACTCCTAATATCTGATGGAGATATGGGTCTGGGCTAATTTCTTACTACCTCGATTTTCTGAGGATCTACTCTAATGCCATCATCAGAAATAATATGGCCAAGAAATGCTGCTAATCTTAGCTAAAATTTGCATTTGCTGAACTTAGTGAATAATTGGTGACCCCTGAGAGTCTGAAGAACAATTCTGAGATGGTCTGCATGATCACGCTCTGTGGGAGAATAGACCAGAATATCATCTATAAAGACTATGACAAATATTTCCAAGGACTGCTTGAACACACGGTTCATCAAATCCATAAAAGATGCAGGGGCATTGGTAAGATCAAATGACATGACTAAAAATTTGAACCTTGCTTGGGTTGGGCGGCGCCTAACCAATCGCCTATGCTTACTGTCTCTCACGAAAATGGGTATAACTTTTAGGTTGGGTATTGGATAAAGGCAAAATTGGTTCGTTGGAAAGATAATTTGATTCTCTACAATTTGGTGGGTCTAAATCAGCCAAAATACCATATTAACATCGAGTTATACTCATTCAAAGATGACCCTTGCAAAATCGAACACTAAAACTTGATGGATTCAAAAACTCTTAGCTTGCATTACCTTAAGTAACTCATATGAACATGCTTAATGCATCATAAGCTATCCTATTACTAGGATATTCATTGTAAGTCATGTACTCAAGTATGAATCACAGGATTAGAAATATGTAGGGTATTATTGTCCCATATTTAGATGATTATTATTAGATCTAGAGGTCACCCGGCAGACAGGCTTGATGTCACTCTCAAATTCAGTTGAGTATTCTCATTATCAGTTTTAGAGATCACTCATTAGATAGGAATAATCTCAGACTTAGATGTTCAGATGCAGTTTGGAACTCAAATAGTTTTCCCCAGAATTAGGACTGTAAGATACAGTTATCCATGTTATCTGTCTTTCAGTATCTCAGTATCATAAAACTCATGTTGTCAGAGTTCAAACTCAAGTAGTCAGTATCTCCACGCGTTCAGTAGCAGTTACATATGTATGTATGTATTCTCACGTTCATATTAGTCAGCATGTTTATGCATATAAACCCCATGAATTTAGCCTACCCCCACATATTCTCAGTACTTTAGTTGTACTGATGCATTTGCACTATGGTGCTTTCTTTTTATGTTACACCATAGGTTCTGAGGTGCAGATTCTAGATTAGCAATAGCAATTTAGTAAGCAGTGATTCCTCATCTTTCGAGGACATGATCGTTACATTTATTATTCTAGTATTTTAGTTTATTTTAAGTTTAGGGAGTTAGTTGGAGACATGTTCCTTCAACTCCTTATTAAAACAGTTTAGAGGCTTTCAAACGATTATAGAGTTTTCAGATTTAGACTTTAGCATTTTTAGTTTTGTTTTGGTACTGTGATACCACCTTATTTCATATATTTTATTATTTAAGATTGAACTTCACTCTCTTTTTGTTCATGTTTCCATATTTTATATGTATATTATGCATTTACAGGTACAAATATCAGTCATGGGTTAGAATGTGGTCTTTTGGGGTCATGAGCACCGTGTAGCATTCCGGTTCAGAAAAATTGGGGCGTTACAAATTGGTATCAGAGCCTAAGGTTCAACAGAGTCCTAGGAAGTCTGAAACCCGCATCTAGTAGTGTTTTGTACATGGGTGTGTTGCATGCCACATTTATGTACAGGAGGCTGTAAGATGTTTTAGGAACAGTTTTCCTTCTTTTAGTACTCATATTGTGACAGTGAGCAAAATCTCAAGTTGAACTCTCAGTTTAATCCTTGTTCCTCTTCTGTTTGCAGAACATGACTCCTAAGAAGAGAACAGGGAATCAGTCAGCCCCATAGCTCGCAGATCCTTTGAATGAGAATGTGTCACATACAGAATTTTGGTCAGCTTTTCAGGCGCTAGCCCAGGCTGTGACCACTAGTGTTTCGGGCAACCGACAGACTGCAGCCCCACCCCAGCAAGATGGGGATTCAGTTACAGCTAGAATTAGAAATTTTATGAGAATAAACCCTCCAAAATTCTTTGGGTCAGTAACAGGTGAGGACCCACAGCTATATCTAGAAGAGGTAAAGGAAATCACCCAAATCATGCATGTGTCATTGGAGGAGAGTATGGAATTAGCGTTCTATAGGCTGAAAGATATTGCTCATGATTGGGTAGTGTTATGGAAGAAGAGTAGAGGGGAAGATGCAACTCCCATGACTTGGCAGATATTTTAGGATGCCTTCTTTGATAAGATTTTCCCATTAGAGATGAGAGAAGCTAAGGTAGAAGAGTTTATGAACCTGAGATAAGGCTCCATGACAGTGAAGGAGTATTGTCTTAAGTTCAACCAGTTAGCTAAGTATGCTCCTGACTTGATAGCTGACCGCAAAGCGAGTATAAGTAAGTTTATGACTGGTGTGTCTGGGTTAGTATTGAAAGAGTGTAGAACAGCTATGCTTAATAGAGACATGGACCTTGCTAGGTTAATTATGCATGCTCAGCAGATAGAGGCAGATAAGTCTAAAAAGAGGTAGAGATCTAATAAGAGATTCAAAACAGGTAGTTATAGCTTATCTTTGGCTGGGTCACAGGGTGGTAATCATTCTTACCATAGTCAGAAAAATTCAGCCCCTGTTCCATCTTCAGCTAGTGTGCCCACACCTAACTTTGGAGATGTTAGTCATGGTGGGGCGCCAGGCTCCAAAGCCCAAAGTAGTGTTAGAAGTGAGCATACTTATCCGCTTTGTGGAGAGTATGGCAAGAATAATATAGGTGCATATAGAACTAATAGTCAGGTATGCTTTGGGTACGGTAAGCCAGGCCACAAAATACGGGAGTGTAGAGTGTTAGCTCAGAAAGATAGAGATTCATGTAAGCAGACCGCAAATCCCAGCACCAATAGTGGTCAGCATCAGAATTGACTTTATTCACTCCATACTCACCATGATCCAGAAAGTTTCCCGAACCTAGATTCGGGTATGTTACAAGTTTTTCATGATCATTGTATGCATTGTTACATATCTTGTGCTCGTTTGAGCTCATGTTTCCACATGAGTTAGTCAGTAACATTAGCAGGTCTAGTTTAGTTCATGCATCATGCATTAGTCTCAGCTCTTCAATGTTTAGTTATAATCTAGTTCGTAGATGCCCTGTGCATCACTCCAGTATCTCAGCAAGGTAAACATTCTTAGAGGGACATAGTGTCCCAAGGGGGAGATACCCCATCTTTTTTTTATGCTTTCATGTTCTCGTTATAAATTAGTTATCAAGTGCCATGGCATAATCAGTCAAGCTTTCAAGAGTTAGCTCAGTCAGATATTCAGGAATTAGATATACGTGTTCGGTAGAGAAAGTACTATTTATCAGTGTCTTCACTCATAAATTTACATATCATGTCAGTCATGTAATCATGTAACAGATATGCATGGATTCAGCCTTTTAGTTGTGCATCAAATATGCATTCTCATTTTTAGAAAACTTACTTTATTAGAATCCTCAGTCTTATATTCATGAATCAACTTCCCATACATCAGATATGCATGTTCAGTATGTTGTGCTCAGCTTTCAATCATGTCAGTCATAAACCCATGTTTCAATTGATTTCATAAGGGTCATAATTGAATGATTATAACTCGATTTTAATGTGGTATTTCTGCATATTTCTACCCACCAAATTATAGAGAATCGAATTAGCTTTCCAACGATATCAATTTTATCAAAATCTGACACCCGAGATAGGAGTTATGGCTTTGCAAAGTAGAGTGTGTCGCCTAACCAATCGCACATGGCCACTAGAAAGCATATGCGATAGCATATGCGGCGCCTATGTAAATATAGGCGATAGCATATGCGGATCCTATGTAGATATAGGCGATATCATATGCAGCGCCTATGTAAATTTAGGCGATATCATATGCGGCGCTTATGTAAATATATGTGATATCATATGCGGCGCATATCTTATGATTTCAAGTGACTTAAACACTTCGTTTTGAGTTATTTTGAGGGTAATTAAGTCTTTTAACACTCCTTACACGTCCCTAAACTTAACCCTATGAAATATATAGCTCCTAATTATATTACAACCCTACTAACATCTTAAGTTCATCATCCAAGAGAACTAAAAGAGAAAAACAGCTAGGGTTGCATAATTAATCTTGAATATCCAATTTTAAGGAAATTCCTCCATCAATAATCAAGATTCTTCCTTCTAAGGTATGCGTGAGTTGATTCATGGACTCCTTTTATCCATGAAGCTCAAGAACCATCTTTTAAATTATGTATTATGATGTTTATGTTGGTGGTGGTTGATGTTCATGTGGTTGGAGTTTGATGATGCCTAAGATGGGATCTTTGTATGTTTTGTGTGAGGATATGGTGGTATTTAATGTACGAATATGTGAAACTGGTGGTTGAATATTTGTAATCTTGATGAATCCATCTATGCCTCAGATGTGCATGTAAGGTGTTTGTGAAAATACCTAAGGGAATAGAAATCATGATTTTATGACATAATAAGTCCTAAATGACTATTCCATGTTCTAAGTTTATGTTCAACATGATCCTCATGCTATTGTCTTAAATTGAAGATGTTGTATGAGACGCTCATGATATTGTTGTGATATGGAATGACCATGTTATTGAAGCCATGCAAGTATATATATGTTGTGTGCATTCCCAATCATGTGATAGTTTGTTAAGAATCATTCTTATTATGAAATCCTTACTTATGATATTGTGAATTGTGGACTCTACTCTTATGATCAAGTCAGTCATGTGTGTCAGTTTCCTTTCATCGAGTCCTGGGGGTACTTGTACCCAAAAACTATAGTTGTGTGCCTAGAGCTAGTGTCATGTTTCAAGAAATCCTCAGTCAAGCTATGCTCCATAGATTTTAGTTAGTCACGTGACTCAGAAAAACTCAGAAATCTCAGTAGTTCAGTAGTCCCAGTAGTTTCAGTACTCTCAGTTAGACCTCAGATCTTAAGTAGCTTTTCCGTCAGTCAATGAAAATCAGTGAATTCAGCTTATTTCAGCTAAGAAAATATTATCAGCTCAGTTAATCAGTTCAGTTCAGTTAGTCAGTTCACGTAGTTATTCTTTTTAGAGTCTTTCAGTTGGGAGTAGGGACTAGCACCAAGCGAGTGCAAGGATGGCGGTTTTTCCCTTTATAAAGGCAGAGCCGTTAGCAGCAATCCCTGTACTCCAGAACTACGTAGCCAGCGTAGGACAGGATTCACCCATCAGATTAAGGCTATACTTGACTATTATATTGCCTTAGGCTTGATTTTTTATTCAGGGTCACCCGTCAGAGAGGCTTGACCATAGTAGAGGTCTCTACCCGTGGCACGGTATTGACACCCTTCTAATCAGGGCAAAGATTAGACCCCACCAATATAGTATCAGGGCATGTCGGTTAGTTTACTACCTCCCACAGTCACAGTTATAGTCACAGTTTCAGTATCAGTCTTCAGAGTAGAAATCAGGAATCAGGATTGTCAGATACAGTCATCGATCTCAGTAAGGAACTCAGATAGTTTTATTGATTCCTGGACCATCTCATCAGATAGGCTTGGTCCCATATTCAGATGTTTATTATTAGATCTAGAGGTCACCCGGCAGACAGGCTTGATCTCAATCTCAAATTCAGTCAAGTATTCTCATTATCAGTTTCAAAGATCACTCGTTAGTTAGGACTAATCTCAGACTTAGATATTCAGATATAGTTTGGAAATCAGATAGTTTTCCTCAAAATTAGGACTGTTAGATACAGTCATCCATGTTATTAGTCATTCAGTATCACAAAACTCATGTTGTCAGAGTTCAAACTTAAGCAGTCAGTATCTTTACGAGTTCAGTAGCAGTTATTTATTTATGTATGTATATATATATTCTCAAATTCATATTAGTCAGCATGTTCATGCATATAAACCCCATGCATTTAGTCTACCCCTATGTATACTCAGTACTTTAGTTGTACTGACGCAATTGCGCTATACTACTTTCTTTTTATATTATACCATAAGTTCTGAGGTGCAGATTCCAGATCAGCAGTAGCAGTTTAGTAAGCAGTGAGTCCTCATCTTTCGAGGACATGATTGTTACATTTATTATTCCAGTATTTCAGTTTATTTTTAGTTTAGGGAGGTAGTTGGAGACATGTTTCTTCAACTCCTTATTCAGACAGTTTAGAGGCTTTCAAACGATTATAGAGTTTTTAGATTTAGACTTTAGTATTTTCGATTTTGTTTTGGTACCATGATACCACCTTATTTCAAATATTTTATTATTTAAGATTAAACCTCACGCCCTCTTTGTTCATGTTTTCATATTTTATATGTATATTATGAAGTTACAGGTACAGACATCAGTCATGGGTTAGCTTGTGGTCCTTCAAGTTCATGAGCACCGTGTAACGTTTTGGTTCAGAAAAATTAGGGTGTTACAATATAATATCTTGTTTGAATGATTTATGCCTAATATAGGTAAAGAACCAACATTCACAAAATTAATGTATTGTATATGTGTTTTCACGATAGGTTGATCAATAATACATACCTCCCACATATGACGTGGTTCCATCTGCAAGCAACTTATTCCTCTGAACCGATCTTTACTCTAGCCTTTAATGCTGGTCGAGCAAAAGTTGATCCACTTTTACTTCTTTTTATCTGCAAATAAGAGAAAATATTTAATGTCAAACAAGAGAAGAGCAAAAAGAACATTAGAAAAGGATAACACAAAATTAAATGAATACAACACATTACAATAAGAGTTCCAACAGATGACCTATCTATTGCAACAGATTCCCCATCAGTTCAATAGATGAGTCATCTATTGCAACAGGCGACGCATCTGTGGAAACAAATGGCTGACATATTGTAACAAATGGGTCATCTGTTAGAATAAATCAAACCAGCATTGCTACTGGTTTGATTTCTTCCAACAGTTGCTCCGTCCGTTCCAACAGCTAATTCATCAGTTTTAATAGTTAAGAAAATTATTGCATCACCACCAACACCACCACCAAATCAACAACAACATAACAATAAAGAAACAACACCATCAACAACACAAATACCATATATTCCAACAACACCACACCCCAACAACAGGACCACCAACAAAGAAACAAATAAAATAAATAAAAAAAATGATACTCATAATAAGGCTTTTTAAGTTCTCTCAATAGTTGAATTTTTTGCATATTGTAATAAAAATAATGGTTCGTTCATTCAAGACTTAAAATTCACCTTTTCTTTAATTTTCTTAATAAATAGGATACTAGTAATGAGTAAATAAATAAAAATGATAGAAGTAAATATCTAATTTAAATAACAAACAAAGAAAAAGATGAGAATGAAAGAGTAATTGTGAACCATACCTGCAATGTCAAAAAAGCAAAGCGATCAGAACACCTATTTCAGTCAAAAATATATATATATCGATTGAGATCTAAAAGGATCCTCATACGAAAGAGAATTCTAAAGATGGGTTGTGATTACCCTAAAGAGGAGAGAAAGAGAATCCTAAAAGAAAGAAGAAAGATGAGTTAATTTATGTGAGTTAATTTATGGCTGAAGGAGGGAGAATTCTAGAGATGGATTTTAAATATTCATTAATAACTTGGAGGGGCCGAGGATATGGTGACATTAAAAAGACAAGATAAGACTACTCAAGGACGAGATTTTTAAGTTATCCAAGTAATATATTTTACCGCCTTAGTATTTTATCTTTTTTATCTTATCCAGGAAATTACTTTAAAATTAAAAAAAAAATCTTAAAACATATAAGTCATCTATTGCAACAGACGTCAATTTCTATTTGAAAATTTCCAATGGCTCAGTCAACTGTCGCAACAGATGGCAATGTCTATTTAATAATTTACAACAGATAGGTAATCTGTTGTAATAGATTCATTATTCCATTTGACAAATTCAAACAGAGAAGTCATTTTTTGCAACAGGTTGAATATTTATTTTTATACAATTTCAATTGAATTCATATTTTCAACTACAACTTTATTTGATTTAGCAACAACAAGGGATGAGTCGATAAGGTCAACTATATTATATGTATCGGTACTGTGTTTCTCCTGATTCGAGTTGTCAATCGACCAATTTGAGTTGGAATGATTCATATTAGCTTATTATTTGAAATACCTAAATTTATTTAGCTACAACTAGGGATGAGTTGATACGGTCAACTATATTGCATGATGTTGGTATTGCGCTTCTCCTGACCTGAGTCATCAATCGACTATTCTGAGTTGAAATAATTCATATTAGCTTATTATTTGAAATACTTAAAATTATATAGCTACAACTAGAGATGATTTGATAGGGTCAACTATATTGCATGATGTTATTGCGTTTCTCCTGATTCGAGTCATCAATCGACCAATCTGAGTTGAAATAATTCATATTAGCTTATTATTGAAGTACCTAAATTGATTTTGCTATAACTAGGGATGAGTTGATAGGGTCAACTATATTGCATAATATTGGTATTGCACTCCTCCTGACTCGAGTCATCAATCGACCAAACTGAGTTGAAATAATTTATATTAGCTTATTATTAAAAATACCTAAATTGATTTAGATATAACTAGTGATAAATTGATAGGGTCAACTATTTTGCATAATGTTGGTATTGCACTCCTCATGATCCGAGTCATCAATCGATCAATTTGAGTTAAAATGATTCATATTAGCTTATTATTTAAAATACATAAATTGATTTAACTATAACTAGGGATGATTTGATAGGGCCAACTATATTACATGATGCTAGTATTACGCTCCTCTTGACCCGAGTCATCAATCGATCAATCTGAGTTGCAACGATTCATATTAGCTTATTATTTAAAATACCTAAATTTATTTAGCAACAACTAGGGATGAGTTGATAGGGCCAACTATATTGTATTCCTCTTAACCCGACTCGTCAATCGACCAAACAAAATTAAAACAATTCATATTAGCTTATTATTTAAACTATCTAAATTGATTTAGCTACAACTAGGGATGAGTTGATAGGGTTAACTATATTGCATGATGTTAGTATTGTGTTCTTCCTGACCCTAGTTGTCAATCGATCAATCTAATTTGAAATGATTCATATAGCTTATTATTAAAAATACCTAAATTGATTGAGCTACAACTAGAAATAAGCTGATGGGGTCAACTATATTGCATTATATTGGTACTGCGTTCCTTTTAACCCATGTCTTCAATTGACCAAACTGAGTTAAAACAATTCATATTAGCTTATTATTTGAAATACATAAATTTATTTAGCTACAACTAAGGATAAGTTGATAGGGTCAACTATATTGCATGATATTGGTATTGCACTCCTTCTGACCCGAGTCATCAATTAATTAATTTGAGTTGAAAATATTTATGTTAGATTATTATTTAAAATACCTAAATAGATATAGCTACAACTGGGGGTAAGTTGATAGTGTCAACTATATTGCATGATGTTGGTATTATGCTTCTTCTGACCTGAGTCGTCAATCGGTCAATCTGAGTTGAAATAATTCATATTAGCTTATTGTTTGAAATATCTAAATTGATTTAGCTATAACTAGGGATGAGTTGATAGGTTCAACTATATTGCATGATGTTGGTATTGTTTTTCTCCTAACCCGAGTCGTCAATAAACCAATTTGAGTTGAAATATTTCATATTACCTTATTATTTGAAATACCTAAATTGATTTAGCTGTAACTAGGGATAAGTTGATAGGGTCAACTATATTGCATGATGTTGGTATTGCGCTCCTCCTGACCCGAGTCGTCAGTCGATCAAACTGAATTGAAATGATTTATATTATCTTATTATTTGAAATACCTAAATTGATTTAGCTATAACTAGGAATAAGTTGATAAGGTCAACTATATTACATGATGTTGAGATTGCGTTCTTCCTGACCTAAGTGGCCAATCGATCAATCTGAGTTAAAATGATTCATATAAGCTAATTATTTAAAATACCTAAATTAATTTAGCTACAACTAGGGATGAGTTGATAGGGTCAACTATATTGCATGATATTGGTATTACATTCTTCCTGACCTGAGTAGTCAATTGACCAAACTAAATTGAAACGATTCATATTAGCTTATTATTTGAAATATCTAAATTGATTAGCTATAACTAGGGATGAGTTGATAGGATTAACTATATTGCATGATGTTAGTATTGTATTCCTCCTGACCCTAGTCGTTAATCGATCAATCTAAGTTGAAATAATTCTGATTAGCTTATTATTAGAAATACCTAAATTGATTTAGCTACAACTAAGGATGAGTTGATAGGGTCAGCCATATCACATGATGCTGGTATTGCGTTCTTCCTAATCTGAGTCACCAATCAACTAATCTGAGTTGAAGCGAATCATATTCGCTTATTATTTGAAATACCTAAAGTGGTTTAGCTACATCTAGGGATGAGCAAATTATTTGGACCAAATTAACATTTTCAAAATTTTTCATTCTTTTCCAAAATACAAATCATCCATTTGCAGAAAAATATTTCATCATTTCAAATATCGAGTTCTTGCTATTTTCTTTCTCTTTCAATAATATAGACAACAACTACTCAACATATTGCTCAACCCTTCACAACAGATTAATTTTTTCCCATTTTTGACCACATGGTTGTTATTTTAACTTATTCTTTCATGTATTCATCATTTTCTTTATCTTCGTAGATAACAAAGTTTGAGAAGAGTTCTACATTTGTTTTTTTTTTTCTAAAAATTAGGGTGTTTTAGTTAATGATAAAAAAGAGGACTTTTAATTCTATTATCTTTAAGAATGGGTTAACAATATTGAGTTTTGATGCTAAAATCATAGGAAGAACACGAGAAAATCCTAGTTTTTATCGCAGTATTCCGTTGACTGTCATGGTATTATTGGATGGTATTTGTGGTATTGTTAGTGGATGTTGATAGTTGTGTCAGTATAGGTGGCATTGAAGGTGGTATTGGTATTGGTGGTGGTGGCATTAGTGGTGGTGTTGGTGGTCTTGATGGTGTTGGTGGTCTTGATGGTGGTGGTGGTTGATGTTGGTGGTGGAGTTGGTGGTCATCGTGGTAGAATTAGTGGTGTTGGTGATCTTGGTGTTAGTATTGGTGGCATTGGTGGTTGTGTTGATGATTTGGTGGTAGTAGTAGTGGTGGCATTGGTGGTGTTTGTGGTAGATATTGGTGGTGGTGGTGGTGGCATTAGTTGGTGGTATTTGTGGTGTTTGTGGTGGTTGTTGGTGTGGCATTGGTTGGTGGTGTCGATATTAGTGGTGTTTTAGGTATTTGTGGTAGCTGTTGGTGGTGTTTGTGGTGGCTGTTGGTGGCATTGGTTGGTGGTGTTGATATTGATGGTGCTTGTGGTGATGATAGTGGTGGTGGTCCATCTATTGCAACAAGCAAAACAATTATTGGGAGATATTAAAATAGGTCTTCAAATAGATTTCCTATTTATTACAACAAACATTTCATCAGTAGTAAGACTGTTTTGATCTCATCCATCAGGTTGTTCATCAGTTGCAACAGGTTATTCGTCTGTCGTAACATATTATTCATCAGTTCCAACTGATTAGTTGTCTATTGGAATATTATTTTGTAATGTGGCACATAAATTTTTTTTAAAATTTGTCTTATCCTTTTTTAAAATTTATGGATACATCAATTGTGATGTATTTTTTATTTTTCTGTTATTTGTAGGTAAAACATGTCTCCTAAAAGAAAAAAAATAAAACTGAATCAAATTCTGACTACCTAACAAAAAAGGCTAGTGTACAAATGGATTCAAAGGAGTGTCTTGAACAATCATAGTCAGTTAAAAGTGAAGCTGAGGAAAGATATAAAAATGACATTGAGAGAGGTGGACAAAGGTCTATAGATGGTGATAATAAAAATGAAATTGAGGAATAAGAAGAAGAAGATAAACAAGAAAAGAAGGAAGAAAAAAGTGATAAAAAGGATGATGATCAACATGATGATAATGAATCATCAATGGGGTGTGAATTAATATTAAAATCTGACCATGAGGCTGTCAAAACTATTAGTATTGACAGGTTTCAAGTTGCGATGTCGATAGATAACCATGCAGAACTAACTGGTGACCTTGTACTTAAATGTCAGTTGGGGAAATCTTATGATGAATTTAGGAATACTATGAAGAATGAAAACATAGAAGAACTTTTTAAGAAGAGTTTCTTTGGAAACTTTCTTGAGCTACCTGAGGACCACACTGTCTGTTTCTAAATGAGTATGGTATATGGTCTTCTCAATCGCAGGATCAAGTATATAGGGGATGATTCGAAGGAGAGGGAAAAATATGGATGAAATCTGGATCAACTACTATGGCACGCCGATTTGTTTTGTCTTGAAAGAGTTTGCCATAGTGACAGGCTTGAGATGCGATCGTCCATAAGGACCTCTCATCAAAGAAACACCCCACAAAAGGTTCAAGGAAAGCAAGACAACATAACCACCACCATCAAATATAGGGAAGGAATTGTCTAAGAGACCACCAATCGAAACCAACAAATGCAAGAAAAAAATAGATGGGTTGTTGGACATTACTGGATGTGGCTACAGAGCCATGAAGTTGATAGGAAATCTCAAGGATGAAACCATAGAAAGGAAGTACAAGGAGTAATTATGCTTAGTTTGGTTTACCCATTTCGTTATATTGGCAAGACATGTTAATAATATCATAGAAGATGATTTTTTGAAGCTTTCTGAAGATTTTGAGAAATTCAACAATTATCCCTGGGATATGACAACTATAACTTGGCTGTCAAATATTTACTGTAAAAGTTATTCCCAAAGAAGATCACATTATATGGCTTTTTATAGGCTTTTATGGTAAATTTAAGCACTATTTGCTTACTCTTCCATTAATTTATATTGAATAAATATTATGAATTTTTTTGCTTGCTTCCTGTTTATATTTTTTTAGGCTTGGACATTTGAAGCCATTCATCCCTTCCGAAAGAAGGTCAAGGATTATCTGAATAAGGTTTCTTATCCAAGGATCCTTAGGTTGTTAGTTGCAAAGAGCAGCACAAGAATTAAAGAGGCTGATCTCTTTAACCCTCCGTATGATGCAATAAGTCTTCTAAAATAATTTGACTCAAAAAAAGATATTGAAACAGATGTGTCATCTGTTGCGACAGATGGTTCATCTATTACAACAGATTATCCATCTGCTGCAACTGGTGTAATATATGGGTAATCTGTTTCAACAGACGATTCATATTTTGCAATTGATTACCCATCTGTTGCTTTGGTTCTCTGAACCCTACTCAATAGATTACCCATATACTACAAATTATACAATAGATGGGTAATCTGATGCAACATATATTTAATCAGTTGACACATATGAATCATCTATTGCAATATAAAGATCATCTATTATATAAGTTGTTTGTATTAACATGTAACCCAACAAATTATTATATGATTTAAATGTATCTGTCTTTTTTATAGGTTGTGCATCCATGGATCGTGCCTACTGAGTAGGAGTTAAGGATGACTTCTTTTATTACTTTAGGTCTTGTTGATACAATTGCATACCCAATGGTGGAGTTAATAAAGAAGGAATTGGCTGGAGCAACAGTCATAAAAAGTACAGTTAGGCAAGGTCAACCTAATGTTGAGGCTCTTCATGACCAACCTACTATAACAGTTTTGGGTGCTGCTTCTGGGGGTATTGCTGATGGAGTTGTTGATGTTGGTGGCAGCCATGCTTCTGCTGCTGCTTCTACCGATTGTGATAACGAGCATGTTTATGCTCAAGAAAAATAAATATGTTTGAAAACACCCCTTTCACAGGTCCCTCTCACCCTTACACCAGTCCCTTCCACCCTTACAATGGTCTCTCTCACCCCTCTTACGAAGAGTTCAAGAAAAGATAGGATAAACTCTTTAAAAAAGTAGAGGCTATTGCTAAAGCTGTCGAGAAATTATAATCCACGAGGAGTGTCATACATCCAAGAAGGTCAGGAGCCATACACTACTACAGTGGTGGTTAGGAGGAAGAAAAGAGCAATTAGCCAAATACTCTCCAATAGAAATAAAAAAATTTACAACGCCTCCTTCTCTAAAAGTTGTTAAAGTTCAGGGGCCATTGAAGAAGGTGGACATATACGCAGAACTTAGCGCCAAAAGAGAAGAGGAATCTGCGATGGGCCATGAATGCCAAGTAACACGCACAAGATTACCCCAAGCATACCTTTTCCACCTAAGACTTCAAGAATATGACAGATATGCGTAACTGGTATATGGATAAGGTAAGTTTACTTTTCCTAACCTAGCCTTCTAATCTACTCCATAAAGAAGAAGCTACGCAATAGATGTGTCATCTGTTGCAATAGATGGGTATTCTGGTACAACTGGTGGTGGTTCTGTTATAACAGATTACCCATCAGTTGCATAAGTTTCATTAGATATGTATCTGTGAACAGATTTAGAAAATCCTTTGCAACAGATGGACCATCCGTTGCATCTTTCCTCTATGTTTTCCTTCATTACAATTACTAATCTGTTTTAATATTATCTTCTTATATCACAGTATATTGAAGAAATTCTCTGCCTTATGAGGGACAGACAATTAGCGTAACTGGAAGCTTATGATATTGCCAATAGGATAATAAATGTCAACTTCTACAACAATTTTAAGGATAGGTACGATGATCTCATTAAGCTAGCATCAACTCCCGGTGGCTCGGGATTTGATTCATTAGTTTTGGGTTCTAATAGGATGAAGAAATAATTAAATATATTAGAAGGGAGAGGCCATATCCACATGGTAAGAGCTGGACCAAGGCAAAGAGAATTCTTGCAGTGATAAATGTGGACGTCATATATTTTCTAGCTATTGAGATACTACTCAAGGAGGGAAAAATAAAGGTTTATGACTGCAACCTACCTACCTTCGGCGAGGCTTTTTTATACCCACATGCAACCACTATTAGAGTAGCTCCCTAACTTATTGAGGCAGGATAAACTAATGGATCATTTGCCAATGAAAGTGTTGATAAAGAAAACATGGGATTTTGAAGGTCAAAACAAAGACATTGACCTTCCAAAACTGAAATCGCTACCGCGTGCGGGTCATACGCGCCTGCGCACATCAAATATTTGCTGACCAGCATAGAAATGACTGATCCAATGACCTTTCTGTGCAACAATGTTGTGGCAAACATGTAAAAGGTCTGGGCTTATGGGGTACTAAATGGAAACTTGGAGCCTATGTATAAAGAATAAGATGTAGAAACGCAAACGCCATGATAATTTTTTATTTCAAGTCACTTCACTTTACATGTAGTGGTAATTTTTTATGTCTGATGATACTTGAATTTTTTATAACGAAATATATTATCTATCTGTTGTAACTTCTATTTATTCTAATAGATAGTTTATCTGTTGTAATAGGTTACTCATCTATTGCATTATGCCAATGTTTCTATCTAAGTCTATTTGTTGCAATAATGGAATTACACCAGTAGTAATTATACCATGAAAAGTTCAGCAATTACGCTTGAATATCCATGTGCTCAACAACAACAAATCAATAGCAAATACACCACCATGAAAATTTCATCAATTAGGCTTGAATATCCATATGCCCAACAACACCAAACTAGTAGTACTAACGCCAACAATGTAGTATCTTCTTGCTCAATTTTACTTGTCTTCAAAAGCTTTGCCTTTCTTAAATAAACCCCATATTACACAATTCACTTGTGAAGGGTATCGTTCTTCATAACAATCAAAGTAATCACATCCACCCAATTTCTATAAAAATAAAACTACAATTACAAAATAATTATAAGTTAATAATTAATCAACTAATTACATAAAAAATATCATCTTTAAAATTTTACAATAAAAAATCTATGACCAAGATTTTGTTGAGTCCAAGAAATCTTCAATAGATTTTTCTGACCACATGTACAATATCAAAAATCTTTATCACAAAAAATAGTGGAAGATGAGCTCGACATTATCAAGATCAGTTGAAAAAATAAAAAAAAATGAAGAAAAATCAAATACAAATAATTTTAAAAAAAAAATGAAAAAAAAAAAGAAAAAAAAAAAAAAAAGGTTTAGGAATTTAGGGTTAAATTTTAGGAAGAAGATAAATATATAAGACAATGGGGAAAAATAACCGTTGGGGGCCAAATCAGACTCCAAGTCAGCAAAAAAATGGTGCAATATGCCTTGGATGAGTGAATTACACGCGAGCTGCCAAAAGGGAAAAAAAGTACCCAATTGACACATTTGATGCCTATTTTAGGTGTTTAAAATGAACACTATCTACTTGAGGTGCCAAACTGAAAGATCGCAACAACTTTAGATGCCTATCGATTGGTTCCGCTTTTTTTTATTTAAAGTCACTTACTTCACATGTAGTGATAATTTTTTATGTCTAATGAAAGTTGAATTTTTTTAATGCAATAGATTGTCTATCTGTTGTAACAGATATTCTATCTGTGTTGATAGATAGTTTATTTATTATAATAGATTGGTCATCTATTGTATTATATCGATGTTTCTATCTAGGTCTATCTGTTGCAACAGTGGAAAGACTCGTTTGATGATTTCCAATAGATGACCTACATGTTACAACATATGTCTAAATTTATTTGATATCCTCCAACAAATATGTCGTCTGTTGAAATAAATATCTAATCTGTTACAATATTTGAATCTAGTATTCCATTTCAATTAATAAGTTCAAATCTAAGGATAAAATAATATTCATAGACAACACAAAATAAATCAATGCCTTCAGAAATTACATAAAATAAATCAACAAATAAATAAAATATAAAAAATGGGTTATGGGTACAGATCTCAATAAGTAAATCAACAATTTAAGTTTTGATGCCAATAATTCCTAAGGAAGGGTGAGGTTATTACTTTGACAGACTCAATCTATAAAGATCTACTCAATATGAACAAGTTGTTCTTCATTCGATGTTGTGGATTTCAGTTTTGGTCGTTGTGGATCTTTAATGTTGCTTGTGTACAGTTTTTGCACTTTTTTCTTCTCTGTATTTCTATAAAAAGAGTGACATATTGTCAATGATATTCAGCAGTATCTTCTACTGTGACATCCACCTGAAAAGTCAGAATTGTCAATGTTAATTACAGAGATATAAGAAAAATAGAAAAGGATAATTTATATGTTTTAGCAAACAGATGATCTTTCTATTGTAACATATGGATCATTTATTGAGACAAATTAAACTATGAGGAAGACTTGTATTATAATTTTCAATAGATGAATCAGCTATTGCAACATATGACTCATCTGTTTGAAAAAACTAAAATAGTAGGAAGTCTTAATTAATTTGTCCCAACATATGACCCATCTGTTGCAGCAGATAGGTCATCTGTTGGTACAAGTAAAAATGGTATGTAGAGCTATTTGATTTTCTAAAATAGATGAGACATATTGAGTAATATATACTGCATTTGATGCAACAGGTTAGTCAACTGTTGTAACAAATGTATATATTTGTTTGATAACTTTTAGTAGATGTGTCATCTGTTGAAATAGATATGTTTCTGTTTTTTAGTAGGAATAGATGTTATATATTCACCATTTTCAGCTCATGTTGCTCTTATGTGGCCCTTGGACATTACTTAATAGTACAACACAAAGACAGCGAATTTGCAATTTCACTTTTTTGGATGCTTGCTAATGCCTTGAGAATTACTTTCTTTCTCTTCTTAGCCTTAATCTCTAATGGAGTGGATGGATATAAAATCCTCTTTGATGGAATGACACCCTCTTAGATGTCAAATCCTTTACAGAAATAGTTAATGCATTAATAATAGCACTAATCACTACATTATGTTTGCCTTCCAGTCTTAATATTTGCATGCAGAACATTCACTAGGAGGGAAAAAATCTGCATTACCAGTATGATCATACTCATAATGTTTTGTTTTAAAACTTTATGAGGGGCATAATTAGCCCCAACAGCAGCACCATTACCACTACCAACAGCTCCATCATCACTAACACCATCAACAATAATACGCCCATCCTCCAAAATTATTTTTTTGTGATAATTGTTGCTCCAAATAATTCCATTTTTATTTTGTCAATAACCTTAGGGCCCGATAAAGTTTTCACAGCCATAAAGTAAGAAAAAATAACATCTTCAACTTTTGATTGGTCGGAACAAGTGACGGATGAACAATCTAACATAAATCAGTACATTTATTAGAATGATGATTAGATCATTCAAAAAAATCATTAATTAAAATAAAAACTTAATTAGAATTAGACTTATGGCATCCATTGAGAGGTTGAAGTGATCAAGAAATTTTGCATTTTTATCAGTTTTGACCGACAACCATCTCTGGATTCTTGGACAGGAAACTTTTTTTTGGTAGTTTACTTGTTGTCTCAAATAAGGAATGGCTTCAAACGCCCAAGCCTATAAAATAACACCAATAAATCTAAAGCATTATTGAATAAAAAAGTAAATCATATCATAATAAAAGAAATATTTACCATGAAATCTCTCGGAAAGACATATAACTTGACTATCTTTGGTACCAACGGAGTCAACAAATATTTTACAGTCATTTTGAAGCTTTTATGACCCTAAGGATAGTTGTTAAATGCCTCAAGATCCTCATAGAGATTTATTAAACCAAGTGGTATGTTGTTGTTAACGTCTCTCATCCAAAGAATATTATGTACAAACCAAAACCAAGCACAATGATTGTTTGTGCTTCTTTGAAAGTCTTTTACCTTTCAACGATTCTATCAAATTTTTGTTTATAAAGATTAGACCAACAAGGAACACTAAGTCTTCACGATCAATTGACTTGCATTTGCCTTTTTTAAGTGTACGAGGTGCTTTTTTGGGTTAGAATAGGTATAACTTGAGAAGGAGAAGGGGGATAATATTTTAGACTAGTAACTATGGCAAACTCCTTCCAACCAAAATAAACAAGCATGCCACAGTAATTTATCCACACCTCATCTATTTTATCTTTGTTTTCATACACACACCTATGCTTTAGAAGATCATATACCATTTTTATTTGGAAACGAGCATTGTTGTCCTATAGAAAATCAAGATATTGTCCAAAATAGTTTTCCCTAAAAAAACATTCAAATTTTATTCTCGACATATTTTTCTGAAGGTTTTGAAACATTTTCCCGTGGCTGACTTAACCACAAAATCACTTGTTAAATCTGTGGAACCATCGCACTGCATTCTCACAGGATAACTAACAATGCTGGAGATTTTGACCAACTCTTCGGTGGAAGGGTTATTAGCATTTGGATCATCTCTTTTGAAATGTTCCTCCTTCTCATATTCATTATCTTCTGCTTCTGATTAAGATAACGCTTGTAAAGCAAGCTCGTAGAGTGGTAGATGTAACCTAGCTGCTTTATTTATTCCTTTACTTGGACTTGATTCGATTTCTATTTTTTTGGGAGCCATATAATCTAAAAATAATAGAAATATAAAATAGATTATAATTGATTAATACATCGTTAAAAAAGAATAATAGTATATCTAACATGTAAAATAGTAAAATAACAGTTCCAACAGATCACACATCTATTGCACCAGGTAGGTTATCTATTGCAACATTTACCCAACCTATTGCAACGGATAAGTAATTTGTTGCAATAATAAAAATAGATTACTCGTCTGTTGAAATAGATGACTAGTCTGTGCAATAAATCACACTTCTGTTGCAACATATGAGTGATCTATTAGAACTGTTATCAACACTCAATATTGTTTAGATTTCTTCCAACAGAAGGGTCGTCTATCACAACAGATGAATAATCAGTTGGAAAAATCAAGTCTTGGACATGTCCTATTGGAATAGTTGAGAGGATTTTATCCAACAGAAGGTTCATCTATTGCATCAGATGATTAATCTTTTGAATTAGATTTTTAATTTAATGGTAAATTATTGCATCAGATGGTTTCTATATTGCATCCGATGGTTAATCTGCTGCATTAGATGGTTAATCTGTTGCATCATATGGTTAATCTATTGCATTAAATTTTTAATTCAATGGTAAATATATTGCATCGGATGGTTAATTCGTTGCATCAAATTTTTAAGCTGATGATAAATATGCTGCATCAGATGGCTAATCTGTTACATCTGATGACAAATCTGTTGCATCATATGGTAAATCGGTTGCATCAGATAGTAAATCTGTTGCATCATATTTTAATCTGCTGGTAAATATGTTGCATCAGATGGTTAATCTGTTGCATTAGATTTTTAATCCGATGGTTCCTTTGTTGCATCAAATTATAAATTCATTGCATCAAATGATAAATCGATTGCATCAGATAGTAAATCCGTTTCATCAGATGGTTAATCTGTTGCATCAGAAGGTTAATCTGTTGCAGAAAAAATAGTAGCATGATTTTGTTCAATAGAACAATTGCAATATCACCATTTTTACCGAGAACAATAACAAATCAACCTAGCAATGGGCGTAACTCGAAAAACACCAACATCGTTGTTTTGTTTGTACAAACACAAACAACAAAAATCAAACTTCAAAGAATGCAACAAACAACAAAGAATAATATTTCACTCCAAAAAGAAAAGAAATACCAAAAATTAGGGTTTTATTCAGACCGCATTTCAAATTAAAGCAACATATATTGAAATTGTTAACCAATACTAGAAGAGAAGTTGGCTCAAGTTCTTTTTCTTCGTCAAAACTAAAAGGCCATAATTTTTTACCTGTGAAAGAAGAAAAGGGACGATGAAGAACTCGAAGTCGTTGTGGCGGGAGAGGAAGGTTGTCACGTCGATTGACAGTTGAAAATCGAAAAGGAACTCGAAGTGCAACTATTTTTCATCGGAGGTTGAAGTCATCGGGGATTGAAAGGAGAAATTTGCAGAATTGTTGGTTGGGAGAAACTGTCGAGAGAGAGTGGAGAGAGATGGTTGATTTGGAGAGGAGAGGAGTGTGAGTTGATTTGTATTTTTGAAAAGATTAAAAGTTTTGAAAATATTAATCAACTCCACAATTAACTTAATCAAGTCCACAATTAACTTAATCAAGTTTCCTAATTATGTTTGACCCTTTAAGTTGGTCAATCTCACCAATCCTTCAAGACTTAAATGACACATTTCCTTCAATTTTCTCTGATTTTTTTGTCATTTAAACTCATTTAGCTGCCCCTCATTTCTGAATATAATTGCTAATATAAAAAATATACTAATTTAATCCACTCATGGCCTTAGCATCTGCAAGCTATCAAGAACCTTTGTAGGTCGACAATTAAGGAGAAATAAATGAAATAGCAGCAGAAGAGGGCATCCAAGAAGTGGGGAGATATACGGCTGCAATCACAGACTCTGATCAGGTTCTAGATCATGCATTGTCTCCTGATAAAGGAATTGTTGTAGCACCCGAGACAATTGCACCCAATAAAATGAAATCATCATTGAAGATTCTTCATGACCTAGTTTCAAAGTAGTGGAAGAGTACAAAGATATGGAGAATATTAAAAATGATGTTGAAGATGAAGGGGAAAATCAACAAAATGTTATACATGTATTGAAAGAAGCACGATTATTAGTTTTTGTTTACCAATTTTCTTCCTTTTGATGTGATTGTTTAGATAGTTTTCAGGTACGTTTTTTTTCTTAACAAGGTTTTGTTTTGTAAACTTAGTATTTTATAGGATCCTAATAATGACATTTTGTATCATAATTCCATCATTATCATTTTAGATGACTATTTTTACGATTGTTTTGCTATTTTATGAATTCTTGAATCGTGTGGAACAAGTTATTACAGTTTTATTTTGTCATGTATCATATTGCTTCATATTTGCATTTATTTCTCCTGTAATGTCATTTTTTTATTTGAATTTTGATTTATCGATCAATGAACTAAATTTCTTCTTGAGTATGTTTACATCAGTTTATGGAATAACATTTTTCCTTGTCTACCCTATATCCTATTGTGAATTATCACAATGTATGTTATTCTACACTTCTTAATTCTATTAATGTGATGTTTAGGGGTAAGTACTAAAGATAGATCACGTTGAGGGAGTAACAACCCATTTTTTTTTTTGAAAATAACTGTGAACTATTACGTACGATACCAACGAAGCAATGGGTCGTTTGGTATAGTATATTGGAAAAAACAATACATACATTAACTAATGTGTACATATAATATCTTGTTTGGTACGTTTTTAGTCTATGTGTAACAGGTGTTTGTATTAGTTATACACTCTATTGTGTATTGACCTATGTATTACTAATACATACCATTTTCTGTGTATTAGTAATACAAAGAATGTCAACACATGCATTAACTTGATTAATGATAAACTTACCCTTCATATCCCTCAAACATTTTTCAAGTATTTTTCCAGTTACTTTGCCTCTTTAATCTGTAAGCTAAAGTAAATTAATTGGACAAAAAAAAATTAATATGTAGATTCCCAATAAATAAATTACTGTAGGTTTCCAATAGAATAGATTAATATGCAAAATAATTGGAGTAAAAACAAATTCTGAATTTTTATATATAAAAAATGGAATAAT
>NW_025891329.1:28233-29122 GCF_002878395.1 Capsicum annuum
CACATTATGTTTTTATTTATGAGATGTTCTACAACTATTGCCTTAGAGGCAAGACTTAGCTCAAGGACTTTCAAACAACAAGTTATGTTTCATGGGCAAGAGTAGACACTACCAGATTGTATTTTGATTTATGAGATGTTCTACAACTATTGCCTTAGAGGAAAGACTTAGTTCAGGGTCTTTCAAATAAGAAATTATGCCACAAGGGCAAGAGTTGACACTACCACGTTATGTTTTCGTTTATGAGATATTCTACAACTATTGCCTTAGAGGCAAGACTTAGCTCAAGGACTTTCAAACAATAAATTATTTCCCACGGGAAAGAGTTGACTCTATCACATTATATTTTCATTTATGAGATGTTCTACAACTATTGTCTTAGAGGCAAAACTTAGCACAAGGACTTTAAAATAATAAATTATGCCCTACAGGCAAGAGTTGACTCTACCATATATGTTCTACAACTATTTTCTCAGAGACAAGACTTAGCTCAAGGACTTTCAAACTACAAATTATGCCCCACGGGCAAGAGTTGACACTACCACGTTATGTTTTCATTTGTGAGATATTGTACAACTCTTGCCTTAGAGGCAAGACTTAATTAGCTCAAGGACTTTAAAACTACAAATTTTGCCCCATGGGCAAGAGTTGACTTTACCACGTTATTTTCTCATTTATGAGATGTTCTACAACTATTGCCTTAGAGGCAAGACTTAATTAGCTCAAAGACTTTCAAACTACAAATTATGTCCCACAGGCAAGAGTTGACTCTACCATGTTATATTTTCATTTATGAGATGTTCTACAACTATTGCCTTAGAGACAAGACTTAGCTCAAGGACTTTCAAACAACAAATTATTCCCCACGGACAATAGTTGACACTACCAC
>NW_025891330.1:0-1630 GCF_002878395.1 Capsicum annuum
TATCCAATTATTGACAACTGAAGTCATTATTTTAAAATTCAAAATCCATAAAGTTAAAATAACGACTCCATTTTTGTGCGAGTTTTTCTTGC
The DNA here is from genome assembly GCF_002878395.1 of Capsicum annuum. NCBI lineage: Eukaryota > Viridiplantae > Streptophyta > Magnoliopsida > Solanales > Solanaceae > Capsicum > Capsicum annuum. The sequence continues at coordinate 93 of NW_025891330.1, forward strand.
TCTTTTCGTTATAAATAACATTACGATTTATTTTTCTTTACATGAAAAAAATCAAGATATGTGTGTATTTGTTCGTGTGTGAGCAAGTAATACACGTGCATTGAAAATTACATCAGATTCTTAATTAGCTTCAAAGTAATAAAAAAAATTATTTTATATGTACATATTATCACAAGACTTAAAAGTTACTTAACGGAGGTGGAAAAAGCTGCGACATTGGCAGTGAAATTGAGGGTTCTGTCAATCGGTATTTCTATATATTGTTTTGATGATGAGCAGCTAATTACAAGGAACCAGGTCCCTTGATGTGAATGGTACATCATAGCTGGAATGCGTGTCTAAACAAGTTTTGTCTTCTTGTGTAACAAACTTGCAGGTATTGCTTGTACTGAATGGGACACCTGGACCAATCTTTTTTCGGTCCTAATCATCACTCATCTATAAAAGAAAAAAAATGATTCTTTATCAAACGGTTTTTGCAATTACAAAGAGTGAAGAGTGGCAATGAAACCCCCCTTTTTCAGCATTGCTCAATTTCTTAGCTGATTATGTGTGCTTAGATAGGATTTGATCTTAAGTGAGATCTGATTTGTAATTGAATTACTCATGCTATAAGAGTAGTGTTTTTCTTTGATGAGCGAAGTTCTTAGGTAGAGTTGCCTAAGCTTGATACTGATTAAAGTTAATCAGTGTAGAAGTTCCTTGACAGAGTTATTAAGATAAGCTTGTAATAAAGTTATTACAAGCGAAAGGAACCTAGAGTTAGGTTCAGTAAAGACTGTAATCAAGAGTTTGATCATAGTGGATTTTGAAGTACTTGTGAGGGCAAACCATAGTTTTTTCCTTCCTTTAACAAAGGGGATTTTCATGTTAAAATTTTGTGTTCTTACTCTTCCTGCACTGTCCTTTGATTCCTGGTTATTTTACTAGTTTTTGTCTGTGATTGACTTTGAGGGACCTGGCCCTCACTGTGTGGTGCAACCTCAAGGGTTTCAACAATTAGTATTAGAGCCAAAGCACTATAAAAGGTTTACACCTAGAGTGATTTAGTTATCGTGGTTGCTCTACCTAATCAGGAAGAAGGAAAATCTACCTCTAGGTCACCTAGATTTAATGAATAGTACTATGGGTGGTCGAAAATCAGGATGTTTGACTTCATTAAGGCTAAAGATAGTAAGCTGATGGACATAAGTCTTGATGATCCTCGTGTTCCTATTAGAGATGTCAAAGAAGGAGAAGTTACAGGAATGGTTGTCTAAAGAAGGAAAGAGTTCCATAATCAAGATAAAAAGAGGATTGAAAAAAATTACAAAGCCAAGAAGCCGTTGGTTTGTGGTATAGGGCATGATGAATAGAACAAAATTTCTGCTTGTGAAAGTGCTAAGGAGATCTGAAATTTTTTGAGGATTGCTCATGAAGGTACTTGTGATGTGAAAGATTCAAAAGTAGACATGCTGACTACTCAGTATGAGACCTTCACTACATAAAAAAGAGAAACAATCCAAGAGATACATATAAGATTCACTTTTGTTGCAAAT
>NW_025891331.1:0-195 GCF_002878395.1 Capsicum annuum
TCTGGGGAAATATAAACTATAAGAATGATAAACATGAAGAAACAACGGGAAAGAGGGAGTACTGAGTAGGTTTTATAAAACTGATATACTAAACAATCATTATTTATTGAATAATATTGAAATATATTAGCTGTTTATTATTATTGAAATATATTATTATTGAAATATACTATATATATATATATATATATATAT
>NW_025891331.1:295-2721 GCF_002878395.1 Capsicum annuum
AGTACACGGAAGCGAACCCCCTAAATACTAGAGGGTAAGGGGAAGGAGGGGAAGAAAAGGAAGCAAGTTAATAAATAAATACTAGAATGTAAATTATGCAAAGTACAATAAATAATTTAGGCGTCAAGGCCGACCATATGTTAGTGATGCCACTAACTTAAGTGAAATAAAAGAAGTACAATAAGTAAATTAGGCGGCAAGGCCGACCATATGTTAATAATGCTACTAAGAACACAAGTATGAAAATTGAATTTTGATATTAATATAAAAAATAAATTTGAATATTACAAAGAGGGAGAGAGCAAACTCTAACCAAGTATTCTTGAGAGAGAACTTCTTCTAAAGAAAATAATGTGCTTTCCTCAAGAAGAGGAATGAGGTATTTATAGCCAAAATATGCTACAGTAGCATCTTCAATTATTGCTACAGTGTTGCTACCGTGATCTACAGTAACATCCACCATAATAGAGCTACAGTATTATTGACTATAATTTTTCAGCAATTGATTGTTGATGTCATGCATGACATCAATGTTTTGATGACTCCTTGATGATGTCAATTTGATGTCAAATTGACTGAATATCTTCTTCATCATACCTGTTGATTTTGTAGTTGAAAATTGATTGCTGGGAATTCCAGATTTGATTTGTTGGAGAATTTTTTTCATTTGTTGAATGAAATCTCTTCAGTTACCTAACTTAGCCAATTATGCAGCTGCAATTGATTTTTGTTGTAGAAATGAGATTTGGGCGGCGTCTGTTTGGGTCAAACATCCAGGATTGCGTAGGAACTACTTTTCTACTTCTGATACGTAATCTTCCATCGGATCCCAATTTTTGTATCATTTGCAATAGTCCTGGAGGACTAACCATGGAAGTCCTTTGTGCCCCTCTGATTTGTGAAAGGCGAATTTCCATGAAAATAGCCAAGGAATATGGAACATGTGGGAAAATTGTAAAAGAAAAAAAATTTGATGATAGTCATGAAATCTTTGGATAAAATATTCGTATCCTTCTCAAATTGGGGGAGGAAGAATCTCAAAGGTGTTGCCAAAAGTTAGCCACCATTGGTGTAGAAATCACTGGGGGAATTCCAAAATTAGTTGTTTTCCCTAGAGTAAAAACCAAGAATGTTTATCAGTTTTATTTTGGAAGGTGAATGCATTCATCCACGCTCTTTGATAATCAAAATAATTATAATATTGTGGATCAAAATCTTCAATAAGTTTTTGATATTTTGCAGGATGCGTAACCCACTCTTTCGGTGAGATGATTGTGTTAATCCACATTGTGGGAATTGAACAAATAGAATTTGGTGTCGGTTAGTATGAATTCATAAAACTACTGGGTATGGGCAGGAGTTTTTTTGGATAAAATTTGTTGCAGGGCTAAGTATTTGCTTAGCTACCTCTTGGGGGTTGGAGAGCTAATACTCAACTTTAATTTGGATTATTGATAAAACACTATAATTTTTGAAATATGTCAGATCATATGAGGAGGATCCTCTACTTGTAGAAATTGGTTGTGGGGTAGGTGAACAAATTTTTTTATTTTGTTCAGGACAAATATACGAATCATTTTGTGGACAGTTAAAGAAAAAATTTATGGGGTTTTCTACCTCCACTGGATCTTTATGGTGACCTTAGAAACCACAGAATGAGATGACGCGTGGTTTAGGGCCTCCGCTTGAGAACACATATTTTGAAAAATCTAAAAATCTCTCAAATAATCCCTTTATTAGCACCTGACAGGCTAGGTGAATCTTTAAGACCCATAAGTAAGCACCATTGGTTTAAATTTTCTTCTGTCTAGGGGACAGATACTGTTTAATCTAATTGAGTTTCTTTATCTTCTTCATTGACCAAATCAGCTTATTTCTTGGTGTTGGAAATTGAAATTGGATTTGTACTTGATTGCATTATAAAAGATTGTGGTAATCCCGACATAGCATAATCAGCTGGGGTTTGATATCTTAACCGATTTGTGTCAGCTATTACATTTGGAAGTTGTTTTGGTGCAACTGAAGTTTTTTGCTCTGGGGTAACAACTTTTTGGAGGTCTCTTCTGGAGATAGAAAGACCAAAATTTGTGGAGGTGGAGGTTCTTCTTTGTTTTTTCTAGGCATCTTATCTTCCCTGCAAGACTTTCCTGATAAGAAAATCTGGTATAGAGTTAGAGCTCCCTTTGATATATTAAATATCAAAATAAACAACAGATAAAATTGTCTACCACCAAGCAAATATATGTTTAGAGGTAAGGTTTTGTACATCTTTTTGTAAAACATATTTCGCCTCTTTACAATCAATCCTTAGTAAAAAATTTTAATATAACAAATAAGCTTGAAATTTGGAAATACATAACACAATTGATAAAATTACTTTTTTGATAGTAGGATAATTTTGCTGAGCTTCATTCTAATGTTTGGAT
>NW_025891332.1:0-1050 GCF_002878395.1 Capsicum annuum
GGACATCATAGCTGAATTGCCTAACCTTGAGGTGCTGAAGCTGATGGTTGATGCTTGTTGTGGAGAAGAATGGTATCCAAATGTCAGGGGATTTACTCTATTGAAGGTTTTTCTAATCGTAGATAATGATGTCAAGTACTGGAAAGCCACAAATGACAATTTTCCTGTCCTTAAGCGCATCGTACTTAAAGAATGCACAAATTTGAAAGAGATGCCCATTGAGTTTGCAGATATCTACACACTACAGGTGATTGAGTTAACAATGTGTCTTCCCGAACTTGGGGAATATGCTGCATGAATTCAAAAAGAACAAGAAGAACTTGGAAACGACCCTGTGAATGTTCGTATCTCCGATCCATGTAATTATATCTATAGTATTTATCAAGGTCACACTCTGTTTCTCATTTCCACAAGTTTAGTCATACACAAAAGTTATTTAGCTTTGCCCCATATTCTTTCACAAAAATAACTTTGAGAAAATTCGGTTAAAATCCTACTTAAACTATAAGAGAAATTAACAAGAATATATATCCCTTATATTTGAGGGTAGTTCAAAATGGCCCCTTAAATATATTTTTGAGCAATTCTGTTACTTTAGTTTAAGCTTGCTAAATGTGAGCAAGTTGGGCCGATGTTGGGTGGGTTAAGATGGGTTGAACGAACAAATGAGCTAATGTCAAACCATGCCATTAAATTACAATAAAAATAAAGTGAAAAATGAAGAGAAGATGTTTTCTCTCTTTGTTGTCATTACACACGAATTTTAAGGTATCGAGTGTATAAATTCTAGTAAAATGAGGTTTACTTGGATTCATCTCTTTTATAAAATAATTGAAATATCAAGAGGTGAAATACTTTGTATTAATTTTGTCAAGGTAAATCTATATTTATCAAGATTACACACAGTTTCTCATTTCCACAAGTCACATCATACAGATGTACGACAATATGATGATGATGATGATGATGAATAATTTGATGATGCTAATGATGACGATGATGGTGATAATGAAGATTCTGATGTTGATGCTGCAGAACGTGATGATAATT
>NW_025891333.1:0-1123 GCF_002878395.1 Capsicum annuum
CTAAAATAATTCCAAGCCTAACAATTTTTATTATTTTAATAGGAAGTTGGACATTTACACAATGAGGCAAAACAAAGAAGTTCTTAATTAATTAATTTACATTACATTAAGAATATTATAGGGAGTCAATACTCAACAATTCAAATGAATATTGGACATTGGCTAGCTAGTCAAACAAAAATGAACATGGAACTTGCCTTGCACACCAAGTTCTATTAAAAAAATTAAACTTTGTTTCGTTGGAAAAAAGTTATTTCGATATTAGTTATTTTGTCGTGTATATGGAACAATTTATGTCATTCGCTGTATTATAAATGCAGAAGAAATAATTTCGGAACTAACTAATACCTCTAATCAAATGTCAGATAAAATAATTCTGTATTTTATTCCGAAACTATTATATTTTATACTCACACCAAAAGACTCGTTAGTGTTTACGACCAGTTTGGATATGCAATTGATAATTACAATTCGAAGTTTAAAGTTTTTGTTTGAACATGCAATTTAATTTTTTGCTAAATTGTAATTCTTTTTATGGACATGAAAATCTTACAAGTTGTCAATGGTATCAAATTTTTTCTAATGCTTATACAATCTACCAATGAGCAAACCACAATTCATAAACAATATATTGAAATATAATTCTAAGAAATCACAACGATAAAACATGTATCTCCATTTTGACATTTTTAAATACACGTAATTTTAAAAAGTCACAACACATACATATGCCTTTTTACTTGGCCTTTTGCCTTTCAACTTTGAGTGTGCTAAACAGTCACTTAAACTACAATTTTTTATTTTTTTTTGAATAAATAGACACACGTGCCTTATATGGCAAATCACATGAAATGCCTTTAATACAAATTTATCAATCAACAACAATAATAACTAGTTATTCTTTACTATAAGTTGTCACATGATACAAACAATTTCTTCACGCTGAACGTGAGTATTTTATTTTTTTTTGCACCTAAAATGACGAGTCTTTTTTTTTTATATATAAAATATAAATTTGTCAATCAAGTTTATATTATAAAAGAATTAAAATCATGGTTTAAAATTTTAAATTATTTTATTTTAGAGAATTTAAGATGTAAAATCACAATTTCAAATATAATCT
>NW_025891334.1:0-1303 GCF_002878395.1 Capsicum annuum
AATAAAATCAGATACTTAAAATAGAAATAAGAGAAATTTCAAGAACATACATTAAACGGGACAAAAAGCAATAATCAACTATACCGCTTTGCTCTCATAAACTAATGGTCCCAGCTCGACTGTTTTCTCATCTGATGGAGTAGCACCTCCGATTTCAGTTATTGCAGTATCTTTCTTGACATTCTGCATTTTAGGCACAACATCAATCACAAGGGACAAAAGCAAACCTCATTGGAATTTGGAGCATATTCTTCACTTGTTAGCAGTTGACTAACAACTGCACTACAAAATTGTTGGATCAACATCCAACATAACAGCTACGAAAAGCTTTCTTGGTGTTTTAACCAGTAACCAGTAGTAATTAATTAATCGCATAAGTATTTCAGAAGGACAAAGTACCTCTCTATTCTCTGAAGAAAATCCATCACCATCTTGAGCTGTAGTAGTCTCAGTACTACAGAAAAATTGAATTCCAAATAAGAAGCAACACAAACCAGAGGCAAATTTATAACATATAAATCTGAAAACATACACCGGTGGTACGACAGAATTTCCCAAGGTTACTGCTATTCCAATTTTCTCCGAATTAGCAACAGCTGGCGAAGCAGGTTCTGAAGAATTCTTCATTTCGACTGTTTCAATCATCGGAGAAGAAACCTTACCAGATAAACTTGATGATTCTGAAGCCACAATAGTTGGTAAGTTAGCAGCTGGTGACACAGCAATTGGGCTTGATTTAGCACCGTGTGCCAAGACTAATGAACCATCTGCACCCGGGGATGATGTTTTAACAACAAAAATGGATCCAAAATCAGAAGCGTGCGAAATGGTGTCCTTTTCACGAGTCAACTGTGAATTTATAAATAATTGAGCTTTACTAGAATAGAGTATCCAAGAAAACAGAATATTGCCCCTTCTTATCATGCTAGCAACTGTGAATGCATAAAGATTTTATGAGAAATAGAGCATCCAAGAAAACAGAATACTGTCCTTCTTATCATGCTATTTAAAGCACAGAACAATCCCTTCTTATCATGCTATTTAAAGCATGGAACAAACCCATATTGGATTTAAATCTAACATCACCTTGACTTCATCAGGCATTCTCCATTTGGATGTTCTAGTAACCTTGTTGTAGTAATACCTACAGAAAACAAACAAAGCAATCAGCATTATGCACAAGTAACACACAAAAGTACCCACTGTAGAAGAACAATTGGAAAGAGGCCAAGAAAATATATAAGTTACACACTTTCTTCCCTCAGGACTTGTAAATTCTCTCCAGTCAGTTGATGCGTCTGCT
>NW_025891335.1:0-3491 GCF_002878395.1 Capsicum annuum
AAACCGTGGGCTATAGCACATCGATTTGGCTTAAAAATGCCCCGTTCGCGCCGTTTCACCCTTTTGTCCACCCAAATGGCCATTAAAAATTAAACAGACAATACAGGGATGATCCCTAACCTCCCTGACATGCCCCGGTCAATTTTCAGCCCACAGCACGCCTGAACGCCAAGCCCACACCCAAAATCGTGGGCTATAGCACACTAATTTAGCCTGAAAATGCTTCGTTCGCATTGTTTCACCTGTTTGTCTACCTAAATCACCACAAAAAATTAAACAGACCACACTGGAATAATCCCCAACCTCCTGGCATACCCCAGTCAATTTTTTACCCATAGCACGCTCGATCCTTGGGCCCACCCCCAAACTTTGAGCTACAGTACATCGATTTGACCGAAAAAAGCCCCGTTCGTACTGTTTTGCCCGTTTGTCCTCCCAAATAGCCACAGAAAATTAAATGAAACATACTGGGATGATCTCCAACCTCCCTGTCATGCTCCAATCGATTTACGGCTAACAACACGCCCAGATCCTGAGCCCACCCACAAACCTGTGGGCTATAGCACACTAATTTGGCTTGAAAATGCTCTGTTCGCGCTGTTTCACCTGGTTGTCCATCCAAATAGCCATGAAAAATTAAATGGACAACACTAAGACGATCCCCAACCTCCCTGGCATGTACCAGTCGATTTTTGGCCCATAGCACATTTGAACCTCGGGCTCACCCCCAAAATCGTAGGCTATAGCACACTGATTTGGCCCAAAAATGCCCCATTTGTGCTGTTTCTCCTTTTTTTCCACCTAAATAGCCACAAAAATATAAACAGACCATATTGGGATGATCCCCAACCCCCTTGGCATGCCTTAGCCAATTTTTAGCCTACAACACGCTTGGTCCCCGGGCTGATACAAGTGCGACTATGAAGATCAATGTGTGTACAAGTGCAGCAAATTATCATCCTAGGAAGTTCAATGTTGAGACATGAGATGGACCAAAGACACACCCAAATCCGCCCATTTTCTTATTTGCTACACTAGAGGGGTGGCCTTTGAAGGCTTTTCATTAAAAGGGCACTTTTGTCATTTTAAGTCTAAATTATTTTGTAATATAAATAGAACAAGATAGGTATTTTAAGGATTAGTTGATTATTGTTGTAATTCTTGACATTTTAAACACCAAAGTCCTCTCTCTACTTGAGGAAAACCGAAACTTATAACTAGGATAGCAATTCAAGGGTGGAATCTCTTATAATTGCTTGTTTTTGAGAAACCTTGGCGCTTGAGTGGTGAAATCCTCTCTTGTATTATCGTAAGATTTAGGTGATCGTGTGTGAAGGTTTTAGGGGTCTTAAGAGTTTTATTTACTCTTTCGTTACTAGGATTTACACCACCTTTGTCTAACTATCTATTCATTTACTTTTGTTTTCATCTTGTAGTAATTTGTATCTTGTGTTGTATGCCGTGTGGTGTTGTCTTGTTATAACATTGTTGTTGTTCTTCATTGTTCATTATATTGTGTTGTAACTTAGATTGGTTGGCTTATTTTGGTGTCACCAACACCTTGTTAACTTGTGAAAATCGTATACTTGTTCTTGGCCGAAACTAGCTCTCAAAGGGTCCTCGGTTTGTGCCTTGTTGGGTGGACTATTTTGGTGTCATTTCGTGAGTTCCTAGTATCTTCCGTTATCATTTGGTATCAGATATAAGGCTGGTTGTGTTTCTACACTACCAATCTTGGGCTCTCTAAGTCGAAAAAAAAAAAAGAGGTGTTGAAAAGCTGAAAATTCCAAAAAGAAGCAAATCTATCCATTCTTGTTGTCTTGGCTGAAATTGTGTTTTGGACAAGATTTGTGCCTAGTTTTCTTTTGATTTTTTTGAGATTTGTGTGTTCTAGTGTTAGATCTTTGTTTCCTAACACTAGAAGAGGTTTCTAAGGTCGAAAATCTCACTAAAAGATTGTGTTCTTGAGTTTGCTGTTCTTGGCCGAGTGTTCTTGTTGTTGTTGTTGTGTTGATTTGTGTCTAGATTTGAGTGTATTTTGTTCTCTTAGTTTGTTTCTAGTTCTGGTTATCTTTCTCCTAAACACTTATTGAGTCTACCACCCAAGTTCTTGAGCAAGATTCCGGTTGTGTTGTTGTGTTAAGTGGACGGTTTCTTGTTGTTGTTGGGGGTGTTCATCTTGTGTTCTTGTGTTGTGTTGAAGAAGTTGTTGTTTGATATTGAAGAGATAAAAGAAGTATAAGGCTTTGTGTTTGTCTTGAAAACAATTACAAGACAACACCAAAGTAGTAAAAGAAAAAAGAGACATTCAAAAAGCATACTTACCAAAAAGGAGTAACAACACTTTTCAAGAATAGACAATAGAGGAAAGAGACAAGGCTACTTCAAAAGGATGTTTTGCCAAAAGAGTGCAAGTTGGTGAAAAGTTGGTAGAAGACTTTTTGACTCTTGAAAAGGGAATCTAAAATCTTTTCCACCTACACCATAGCCAAAATATCTTCCTCAAAGGTGTAGTATTGAACATCAAAGTCTTGGAACAAATTTTCTTCAACAACAACGTGTTTTTTGTCTTGTTACCGTTTGTGTGGTGTTGTTGCTTGCGGTTCAAAGACTTGAACCTTTGTTGGTGTTTTGTGTGTGACATTGTGGAATGTTTTTGGTTCTATTGAACCTGATACCTCACACTCTCAACCCACGGGGGAACACAATGCTACTAGTATCATTTTGGCTTGCCTTGAAGCGATGTCCCGAGACATGGCTAGGATGACCGCGGGTATTGAAAAACTAGATTCGGATGTGGTATCAATGAAGGGTGAAGTGTCAATAATGGGTGGGATATTGGAGAGAGTGGAAAGTCAAAGAATCCGACCTTCTACCCCTCGACATATTTCACCAACTAGTACCCCCGAGGCTATTCACCAAATGCTATATCCACCTATTGCAACAAATCAAACCAACCCTTACTCCCAAATCCGAGATCATGATAGACCAACCCACTCTCCACTTCACCAATTCCAACAAGAAGGAATTGGAACCCAAATACCACCACCAAACCCAAGCCCTCCCATCCAAAATCCACTTGACCAAAGACCTCACTATCCAAATCCAATCCCGCCGCTACAAGCTCCACTTAATCCAAATAGATCCGTCCACTTTGAGGGGTATGGCAGAGGAGAACAACATGATGGTTATGGACCATATGATGATGTTTACATGAGAAGGGACGAGATAAGGGGTAGGCAAGGTGATCCAAGGGAAGTTCACGGCCGAGAAGGAAGAGTTGGTCTTTGGAACCAACAAGGGAACCACAATCATGATATAGGTCTAAATACCATCAAGGTGAGGCTTCCAACATTCAAAGGTGAGAGTGATCCAGAAGAATTTCTAGCTTGGGAGTCCATTTGTGAGAGAATCTTCCAAGTTAATGACCTTACCGAGGAGAAAAAGAGTTGTTATGCGATTGCATATTTTGAGGGTTATGCTACTATGTG
>NW_025891336.1:0-1130 GCF_002878395.1 Capsicum annuum
TATATAAGTTCATTTAGCCATTTTATTGCCTTTGGTTAATATATACCTCCTCTATTTCAAAATAATTGAATTGTTAGGGTATTACACACCTCTTAAGAAAAATCTTTTAAGACATAAATTGTAGATTACTGTCACGACCCGACCCGAGGTCCTGGCCACGTTGCACATCCCGAACCACGAAGGCTTGAGAGACCACTGTAACTCCCCAATCCACTAGTGACATTGTCCGCTCTGGGTCCAGGCCCTCATCGCTTTAAAACGCGTCATTAGGGAGTAAGACTTTCTTACTTATATACCCAGCATCCCCCCTCCTGTGTTTTGCCGATGTGGGACTCCTTCCTAAGTTAAGTTGGGGTGTTACATACACCTCCCCTTATGGACTTAGCGTCCTCGCTGAGGTTTACCCACCGAATGGGATTTGCCTACACTCAGAACTGAGGTTTGTCCCGATAATCCTTCCTAAGTTGGGGTGTTACATACACCCCCCTTATGGACTCAGCGTCCACGCTGAGGTTTGCCCCACCGAATGGGATTTGCCTACACTCAGGACTGAGGTTTGCCTCGCCTTACCGATATTTATCTACACTCAATTTGAACTCTGGCTCACATCGATAGGGACGACACAAGAGCAGTTCTGATACCATTCTGTCACGATCCGACCCGAGGCCCTGGCCGCGACGGGCATCCCGAACCATGAAGACTCGAGAGACCCCTGTAATTCCCCAGCCCACTAGTGATATTGTCCGCTTTTGACCCGGCCCCGCACGGCTTTAAAACACATCACTATCCCTCCTGTGTTTTGCCGATGTGGGACTCCTTCCTAAGTTAGGGTGTTACAATTACTTTTCACTATTACCCATTTAATTATTCTTAAATTACTCTTCTATGAAATGTAAAGTACTTTAGAACCTCGTTAAATGAAAAGGTAAAATTGAAAGAAATTTTCGACATGTCTCTTGAATAATGAACAATTCATTTATTTTGTACATTAAAAAATAACTCAACGAATCATTTATTTTGGAATGGAGGGAATATTCATTATTTTGCTTGAAAGCTTAAATATGACACCTGGTTAACATGCATTCATTATTTTGCTTGAAAGCTTAAATATGACACTTGGTTAACATGCA
>NW_025891337.1:0-4467 GCF_002878395.1 Capsicum annuum
TTCAAGGACTTGATAGCTTTTTCCTGTCTCTGGTAAGTTTTTTTCTTGATTTTTGTGTAAATATACATTGTATTACATTACATTACATTTGAATTCTTTCTTTTCTTTACTTTTGTGTTTACGTGTGTGTTTTGTCAACTTATGCATTTTTTAGATATGGTTGATCCTGTGTGGGATGTCGCTATTTTACGAGACGTCATGAGGGAACTGTAGAAGGATGTTCATAACCTGCATTGGGAGTTGGCCGCACTCAGAGTAAGGATGCTGCGGGAGATCTGCAGGCTGCGGGAGATCCGCAGGCTGCGGAGGGTGCTGCTGCTGCCTTTTGAAGATTGGCCGGCTGGTCATACAAATAATAATGCTGTTAATAATGATGATAATAATAATTAAGCTTTTTTTTTCTGTTATCTATGTACTTTTTTTTGTTTGTTTTATAAAAAATTATGTTTGATGCACTTGACTTTTTGTTTCTTATTTAATTTTCGTGCTGTCTATTTCTATTTTTTAACGAATGACATGTCTACAATTAAGGAATAATTTGATTCCAGTATCAATAGCAAGAACATATGAGTTATCTGTTAGGTTTTGTGTGTGACAGGAGCTGTATTTTGTTGTTCGAAACATATTAGTAATTTGTTTCAACAGATAAATAATCTGTTTCATCAAATTACTAGTCTTGTGCTACAGAATACTCATCTATTCGATTCATAATCATATTACGGGCACCTAGAACCCTTAAACATGAATCCAACATGAGTCTACTGTTACAACAGAACATTTATCTGGTGCCGCAGATAATGAATCTGTTTAAATAGATTGCTCTTGTATTGTATTCATATTCGCGTGCAAACTATTGTTGAAAAAACAACACACTAGCAGTTACCCAGATTCAACTAAAAAGCATAATCTGACTTACCAAAGTCTCCTCTCAAGTAAATTCCAAAGTTGAAAGTAATTTACGAAATAAAATTTGACATAAGAATTTGGTCAAAGAGCAGCAGTTGGGGTAACAACAAAAACAACAACAATGGTCAACAAGAAGAATATGAAGTTGATAATGAACTATAAGATGATGATAATGAATCAGAAGATGATGAATAAAGCAGCAGCAACAATGAACAACAAATATCGGGAAGAGAGAGAAAATAACAACAGATGAAGAGAGAGAAAAAAATACCTTTTTTTCCTTCGTTCCCCGTTATATATTAACTAACATTTGAATCAAAGTTTAAATTTAAAAACTTGTGAGTTATTTTAAAATTTTCCAAACTTTCTTAAACCATAATGAAGTAATTGTCACCTCTACTCAATTATTAAAACTTGTGTCACCTATACCTCATTTTAAAACTCTTTTGTCACCTGTGGCCCACCCCCACCCCCACCCTCCCTTCCTTACCTCTTACTAAATCTATATGAGTAAAAAACAATATATGTTATGTTTATTGTAAAACAAAAAATATTTTAACAAATGAGTAAAGCCATAAAGGTCATTAATTGTTATACATTATTTCCTCCATTTAAAAATAATTAGCAGAATTAAGATTGCATAATTTTTAAAGAATAATTAATTTAAAATGTCATTTGATTGATATATTGCTTAATAATTTTTTCACCTTCATTGATTTTAGAATAGTTAATGATAAGCTAGAGTTGAAAAATAGTTAATTATTTTTTGATCTTTTAAACTGGCAATTATTTTTAGACAAATATCTTTAGTAAAAATGTCAGCTATTTTCTTTTGATAACCGTAATATTCAGGCTTACTTTCGCACGTAAACATGCTAGCTATTTTGAGAAGGGAAAAGTAGTATAAATTTTGAATGATATGTAACGATTATAATATTAATATTTAACTTTTAATTAGAATGTCACTTAACTTAATATAATTATCCACTACTTTTCTTTAATACATCATAAATTCTTATTCCTTATATATGTGCTTTTTATTATTTATTTTCACAATTCTTAAAATATCTAAATTTTTTAATAGTAATATTTTTGAATAATAACATTTATTTACTTTATTTTATTTTTAAATTAAACTTTAATATCCTCACCATACATCTACCCACCTCCTTTTTGTACTTCGGTCATAAGTTTGCTATTTTTAATTAATATCTTACTAACTTATCACCTTGCTTAATTTTAAAATATAATTTTCTATTGAAAAATAAAATGTTGATTTAATATTATTTAAACAATTCATTAAATTTCACAGTTACCTCATCAGTATAAAAACTCTCAATAGTTAATTGTTTTTGTGTCAAAATTCATATTCAACATGTATTTATTTAATTGTGTGAAACGGTAAATTATCATGTACATATTACATTACTTATATAATTAATCTATACAAACACATTAAAACAATTTTGGATAGAATTCAAACACATATACAAAAATCTAATATGTCAATAAGAATAGTTTTACCTTAATATATGAATAATTTATATCTCAACTGTTAAACAATTTGCTCTTAATTTCGAATGTATAGCTAATATTGCTATGATGATAAGTAAAGACAAAATAAATCAAATCAATTAAATACTTTCACTATTTCAGTTTGCATACTTTTTCTATCATAATTTTAAAATTTTTAATTTCAAATCAAATACTTATATTAATTAAATATATTTTATTTTTGTATAAAGCAAACAAATAAATAATAATTAATTACTTTTTTTACATTTTTAGATTTTACCAAGAAGTATCATTATTATTCTTGGTGCTAATGTTACTGCAAAAAATATTAATGAATTTTTTTTAAAAAATAAATTTATGAGTAAAATAAAAAAATTCTTGAAAAAAATAAGCATCAAGAACAAATATACTACATCAACATCATAAAAAAAATTCCACCACAAACAATTAAAATTAGAGAAGAAGTGATGAGGATAATTAATACAACTTATCTCTTTGTATTTGTTTTTGTCAAAAATCAAACGAACAAACTCATAATAGAAAATATTACTTACCTGAATTCAAGCTAGAAAAATAGATTAGCATGTAATACCACCATCATTCATCTGCATATAAAAAGTAAAATTGTTAAAACTAAAACAAAATCTAAAACTATAGAATATGAAGAATTTAGTAAATAAATTCATGAATAAATTCAATGATAATAAATAAATAATAATAATAATAATAATTAAAAGAAAGCTTGACATTATAAATAATTTTAGAAGTATATATAGGAAAAGTTAAGTAGTAAAACTTCATTTTAATTCGAATTTTATTTACATTTAAATTCAGTAAGATAACTAATAAGTATATTGATTAGGATAAATATAAATTTTAAAAAATAGAGGAGCAAATCTTATAGTTGCTATAAAAAAGGAGAATTAACAATCAACAACTGATTTTCAATTTAAATTTAATAATACTCTTTACAAATGAAATAATTGGAGGTATTTTTAATTTATATTTAAATTCAACCATTACTGCTTCTACTACATATGCAGTCGTTATTGTTTATTTATTATTATTATTATTGTTGTTGTTGTTGTTATTACTTACTGTCACTACTACTATTTATTTATTTATTTATTATTATTATTATTATTACACATACTACGCACTACTACTTTTACAGTTATTTATTAATATTATTATTATTATTATTATTATTATTATTTATTATTATTATTAGTCTTATTATTATATTTTTATGTTTTATTTAATATTTAAATAAATTATAGTTAGATAGTTTTAAAATATTCATTTGAATTTTTAAAAAGATAAACACACGAAAGAGTAAAACTCCATATAGAAATCTTTAACCATGAGTTTATATTTTAAGTTAATGAAAATTATTTTTCTAATAAAGGATAATATATTTTTCAAATTTAAATATTTCTAATGTTTTAACTCATTATTAATATTAATATAGAAGATATAAAAATATAGAAGATATGGAATATATATGGAATAAACACATTTAATATTATTTTTTAAAAAAAACTATAAGTTTATTTTTTAGAAAATACTGTATCTCCAATTGAAATTCAAAAAAAAAAAAAAAAAACAATAGAAAGACAACAACCAACAATAATAGTCTAATTAGAACTCTCTGATAATTAAATATTTCTAATATATAATTTTATTTTATAATTATTTTAAATTTTAAATTAATAATTTACTACTCTTAATTATTTTTTTGTAGTTTACTATTTTTTCACGTTTTTTCTTTTTCTTTTTCTTTTCTTTTCTCTACTTTCTTTTTTTTTCTTTTGTCTGCTTGTTAATTTATTTTTTTTATAAAAAATAATTGAAAACTTAGATATATAAAGATATTTAAAGTAGTTATATATGTTGAATTTAATTATTAAATTTTAATTTATATTAAAAAATTTAAAATAATCGCAAGCAAGGATAAGTTTTAGACACAGACCACACACATATATTATTTATACTTATCAATAATAATAATAATAATAATAATAATAATAATAATAATAATAATAA
>NW_025891338.1:0-1933 GCF_002878395.1 Capsicum annuum
AAAACAATGGATATAGTAGAAATATGAACAAAAGACTTACAAATTTTATTAAAGCTTCAAGAAAAACATTACAAGAGAGAGAATGGGCAGAGAGAATTTCTTATGTTGGAAATTTCTGAATGCTCTTCTCTAAGGGGAGTGTTGCCTTTTATAGGCCAGGGAAATACATCAAGTGTACTAGATTTAATACAAGTGGACGGCTAGGATATTGCCGACAATAGTAAGTGGTTGCTTTTGAATAAAGCAAAAGTAATGGAATCTGCTTTTGATAAAGCAAAAGTGGGTTCTGCTTTTGATAAAGCGAGAATAGTGGAATCTGCTTTTACTAAAGCAAGGTGGCTTGTCTTTTTATGAGACAGAGTGGGGTCCCTTGATTCCAATCAAGAATAGTGACTTTCCTGTCTTAGAGATAATTCCGGTTCTTTGAACCTCTATCTCGTAAGAAAGGTTAGTTTCCTATTCTTCATAGGGATCGAGGTAGGCCATAGCTATTCCTTTTGGATCAAGCATATCGCCATTATCTTCGCTGCTTCCCGTAGATGAAGCTTCTGCGACTAACTGGAGTAATTCTTCAGCATTGGTGGAGGCGTCCTGGCTATCTAGGTCGGCTAGGGCCCTCCTTAATTTTTCTTTCAAAGCCTTCTTGTTTAGAGAGGAATTTGAGGCTGTTGCTGCAACTTTACCTTTATCAGGAGTTGTTCTTGATGCTGGAGTCTTGGGGGTCCAGCCCTTAATTTTGATCTCTTTAGCAAAGTATTGAATCCTGTGCTGTTCTGCTTTTGAGAAATTCCAGGATATAATATAAGAAATCCGTTTCTTAATAAAAAATTTGCACATTTGAATGTGCTCCGGTAAGGTTGAGCATCCTTCTTTGACTAAGAAATCCGGAAGTCGACCGAGGAATTGTTGAGGAAGAACTTCCTTAGTTCCTCCATAATAAGTCCACCATTCATAAAACCATCTTGGGACGATGGCATCTACCATGGCAGGACAATACTTCACGAACCACGTATGTCCTGGGCGGACAAATAAGAAATTGAACCAGGCAGACTTATAGTCATACCAGTTGTAGGTCTGTGGCCTGTGAGGCATGGATAAGGCTATAGGGGTGTGTAGATGATCTACAAACCAATTAAAAGGAGTTAACACTCTTTTGATGGTGAATTTGGAGTAACTGATGTAATCTGGATTGCGCTCATCCATAGAATGTTCTACTTCAATAGACTCAGTATCTACTAATATGGCTTCATAGAACCTTCTGGTTTTGAGCGGATCTTCCGTGTCCACGAAATTGTTATTGGTATATACTGGTTTGACCAGCTGATTGAGGGGATATCCTTCATAGGCCTTGTCTAGGGCGAGGATAGGCATTACATTTGTAGTGATAAATTTGAATTCTTCTTTAGAAGGAGAAGGTGGTGGCGTTTTGGCTACCGCCGGGTTGACTGCTTGGGCAAAGGTCTCTGGGGCCTTCATTGCATAGCTTTGCTTGGTCTGAACCGATGAAGCTGCAGATGATCCTTTTACTAAGGTTTGATTGGTTTTGAGATCTACCAATTTGGTTGGTAGTGGAGGAGAGAGTTTGGGAAATTGTAGTTCCGTCAGTGCGGCATATCTATTCTGAGACTGTACTTCCGTCTTGAGTGTTGGTCTTTGTGGGACCGTTGGCCTCAATGGATTTGAGGTTGCTGCTGTGGTATCAAATGGTCTTGCCATTTTAGATTGTTCCTGTTTTGGGCTGTTCGCCCCTAGGGTTGTGGGTCTCATGGCCCTGCAGAAATTCTCTTGTTAGAAAATCGGGAAGGGAGTTATGTTCTCCTTTTATGAACTCAATTTGAAAATCGAAGCTAGATAGGAGAGCTTGCCATCTAGCAAATATTTGTTTAGACACCAGGTTTTTAACATCTTTTTGTAAAATCTCTTTTGCAGATTT
>NW_025891339.1:0-5697 GCF_002878395.1 Capsicum annuum
GTTAAAAAACAATTGGACTTCGCTGCCCATCCCATCGCCTATCTTCACATAGGCGCCGCCTAGGCTATTACCTATGCTTTCCAGTGGCCATGGGCGATTGGTTAGGCGTCGCTTATCACTTTGAAAGGCCATAACTTCTTGCTCGGGTGTCGGATTTTAGCCAAATTGGTATCGTTGGAAATCTAACTCGAATACCTATCATTTGACACATAGTAGGTTCCCTAATTCGACATATACAGAGACTAATGGTCGAAGGAAGCTGACACACCTTACAACGTCCACTAAAACTTTGTCAATCAAAATAGTTTCAACTCTTTCTTGAGTTGAGGGACCTCTATGGTCTAAATTCAAGCTTGAGTGTATTTCACATGCTACACGATAATTAACATGCCATGTTGGCATAGGATTTTTATGGCTTCGGGATTAACAACGCATCGAAATCATGGTCTATATTGTAGCCCGAATTGCAGGGCGTTACACAAAAGTCTTTGACTAGACTTGTACTTTTCCTTAAAACATGGACCCTTGTTTTATGAAAAAGTGGTGGAGATGTAAAGTCTTTTGGTGGTTGGGGGTCTTTCAAGACTTAACAAGTACTACACCTTGTCTTTCACCTTTTTAAGATCTAAGTTAACTTTAATATTAACAAGGTGATGAATATGGTGAAGAACTTCAAGAACTCAACAACCACAACAATAACAACCAACAAAAATCTCCCAAGAACAACAAGTCCACCAAAACAAGGTCAACAATCTCACGGCTAAGACCACAAGGATAGCAACAACAATCGACTAAGTCTCCTTCATGTTGTGTTTTCAATTTTACAAAAGGTGAAGGGTGTGATGAACAACAAGAATACAACAACAACCTTTAAAGATCTACAAAACCACCACAACACAAGTCCTTCAACACGGTCAAGGCTAGAACAACAACAACATCCAATCGGCCACACTTTCTTCACAACAACAACATTAAGAATTCAAGCTCAAGTTTGGATCGACTCAAAGTGTTAGTGAGGAACAAAACTAACACTAAAAACACACAAGACAATTAAAATACTCCTAGACCTAGACTAAAGAACAAATCTCAGCCAAGAACACCACAAGAACACAATTTCGGCCAAGACAACAACAACGGACAGATTGTAATTTTTCTGAAGTTTTCAGCTTTTCAACAATTTTTTTTAATTTTCTAACAAGCAAGCCCAAGATTGATCTTGTAGGAACAAGATCAAGCCATTATTTGATACCAAATGATACAAGAAAACCAAGGAACAAACGGAATTGGCTCAAAACAGTCCAAACACACTCCAAAAACAGTCCACTAATTCAAAGAATTGAGGACCCTTTTGATGACCACTCTCGGATTCAAGAATAAAATACAAGAAGGACAATATAACTAGGTGTTTGACACCTTTTTCAGCCAATAAAAAACGAAGTTAACAACACAAGATGAAACAACAATGAGAAGAACAAAAACAAAAACAAAAACGGCTTCACAATACAAAATACAAAACGGATACAAGATTACAAAAGAAAAAGGATAGATAGATAGACCACATCAAGGTATAATATTAAGAACCCAATAATGGAAACTCTTGGACCCTTAACACTTCACACAATAATAAACCTATCTCTTACAAAGACACAAGATCGAAATCCACCTCCCAAGCATCAATGTTTCCAAGCAAATGCAAACACAAGTGATTCTACACTTGTCTAAGCCCTAATTTCGGTTTTGGGTGCCTCAAGGAAAGAGGACTTGTGTTTCTTTGTCTTGTAAGACTTACAATTTCATTCATAAACTAAGTCCAAAACCCTACAATGTTCCTTTTATAGCTATTACAAAATATAAGTTAAAATGACCAAAAGGCCCTTCAAAGAGTGGGCATCTATCTAGTGTAATTTATGGGCTGATTTGGGTGCATTTTGAGCCTCTTTTACACTTCAATTGCACATGCCAAGGCTCGGGTTCAACACCCACTCTCCTAAGTCCATATCCGTGATTATTCTCGTATCATCCTCTCCATCTTGAGAGGAATTTGTCCACAAATTCACGACTTCACCTCGTTCAATTGGTCACTTCAAAGGATACCTACTCAAAATAATCCGCAAACAAGTCACAAAAACAAGTCAAAACAGTCAACAAAATCATGAAGAATCCGAGGGCTTAATAACAAGTCTCGGCCAACATCTTCATTTTGAACCTCGTCTTGCTCTCAATCTTCAGCCTTGTCTTCAATCTCATCCAAAACAAGTCTCCTACCATGATACAAGTATTGTAGTATTCTCCATGTCCTTCATGTTCCTTTCCACCATACTCCTCTATATGGATATATCAATTTTGGTGAAGTGGAGTTTCGATTGAGATGAATGATTTGGTAAGGGGGGGCTTCGGTTGTGGAGCTTGGCTGGGAGGAAATTGGCTTCTAAGTCCCTCTTGTTGGACTTGATTGAATTGAGGGAAGTGACTCATTTAGGTCTCAGGCTTTAGGACATTTGTTGGCTTGGCTTATGTCTGTGTCATTTAGTTGTGGTCTTGGAGGGTTGATCGTTTGAGGTAAAGCTTTGGGAGTAGAAACATGATAGTTCCTTCGACTCTCCACTCGATCCAACCTCTCAAGTATAGTAGACATATCCGAGACCAATTTGTCAAGACCCGCATTCGCCTTAGCTATTTCTCGGGCAATAGCATCAAGGTGGGCCAAAATGGTGTCCATTATGGCAAAGGAGTTACCTACAAAATAGAAAACACATTATTTTGTACATAAACATCCTCACCCTCGCTTTTATTTCTTGTCTCTCGGATCCCTCACACTCAATCTCACAAGTGTTGAAAGCTTGCTTGTACTCCGAGAGTTGTTGAGAGGTGAATCAAGTGTGTACAATGACTCAAAAGAATGAAACACACAAAGGAACGTAAACACACACATAAAAAAATATGGTTTCGAACTAACTCACAATCTAGTAATTGATCACTAGCTTGTAAGTTAGTATGGGAATCAACAAACGAAACTAAAGACACAAAATGATACTAAAAGATCAAAATTTGATCTTAAAATTTGTCAGTGAACAGTAATTGGTGATGTGGCAGTGCATGATTGGCCTCGGTTCTCAACAATTTTATTTTCCAAATTTGGAAGTCTTGATCAATTCTATAATTTTTTTACTTTGGTGAAAATTGTTCAATGAAAAGAAATACAAACTAGTCTTTGGAATTCAAATTTCAAGACTCAAAAGTCTTGGACTAGACCTGTACTTTTCCTTAAAATATGGACCCTTGTTTTATGAAAAAGTGGTGGAGATGTAATTTAAAGTCTTTTGGTGGTTGGGGTCTTTCAAGACTTAACAAGTACTACACCTTGTCTTTCACCTTTTTAAGATCTAAGTTAACTTTAATATTAACAAAGTGATGAATATGGTGAAGAACTTCAAGAACACAAGAACCACAACAAGAACAAACAAAAACAATCTCCCAAGAACAACAAGTCCACCAAAACAAGGTCAACAATCTCACGGCTAAGACCACAAGGATAGCAACAACAATCGACTAAGCCCCCTTCGTGTTGTGTTTTTGATTTTATAAAAGGTGAAGGGTGTGATGAAAAACAAGAATACAACAACAAACTTTCAATATCTACAACACCACCACAACACAAGGTCTTCAACTCGGTCAAGGCTAGAACAACAACATCCAATCGGTCACACTTTCTTCACAACAACAATATTAACAATTCAAGGTCAAGTTTGGATAGACTCAAAGTGTTAGTGAGGAACAAAAATGATACTACAAACACACAAGACAAGTAAAATACTCCTAGACCTAGATTCAAGAACAAATCTCGGCCAAGAACACCACAAGAACACAATTTCGGCCAAGACAACAACAATGGACAGATTGCAATTTTCTGAAGTTTTCAGCTTTTCAACAATTTCTTTTTAAAATTTTCTAACAAGCAAGACCAAGATTGATCTTGTAGGAACAAGATCAAGACATGCTTTGATACCCAATGATACAATAAAACCAAGGAACACACGGAATCGGCTCAAAACAGTCCAAACACACTCCAAAAACAGTCCACTAATTCAAAGAATTGAGGACCCTTTTGAAGACCACTCTCGGATTCAAGAATGAAATACAAGAAGAACAATATAACTAGGTGTTTGACACCTTTTTCAGCCAATAATAAACTAAGTTAACAACACAAGATGAAACAACAATGAGAAGAATAAAAACAACAACAAAAACGGCTTCACAGTACAAAATACAAAACGGATACAAGATTACAAAAAGAAAAAGGATAGATAGATAGACCACATGAAGGTATAATATTCAGAACCCAATAATGGTAACTCTTGGACCCTTAACACACACACAACAATAAACCTATCTCTTACAAAGATACAAGATCGGAATCCACCTCCCAAGCAACAATGTTTCCAAGCAAATGCAAACACAAGTGATTCTACACTTGTCTAAGCCCTAATTTCGGTTTTGGGTGCCTCAAGGAAAGAGGACTTGTGTTTCTTTGTCTTGTAAGACTTACAATTTCATTCATAAACTAGGTCTAAAACCCTACAATGTTCCTTTTGTAGCTATTACAAAATATAAGTTAAAATGACCAAAAGGCCCTTCAAAGAGTGGGCACCCATCTAGTGTAATTTGTGGGCTGATTTGGGTGCATTTTGGGTCTCTTTTACACTTCAATTACATATGCCAAGGCTCGGGTCCAATACACACTCTCCTAAGTCCATATCCGTGATTATTCCCTATCAAAAGGGAAGTAAAGTAACTATGACTTAAAGAAATATGATGTTGCCTAAACTGGCTTAGAAGTTTCTAATTTCTAAGTCATGGAAAATGTTTAATAAAATGTCTAGTCAGCGAATTGCCTGTAACGGTCAATGGGTGTTGCTGCACTGTAACATGTACATTCAGGTGAACCACCTCTGACAACTTGTAACAGCATCCTCCTGCACAAGAAACATGATAACGGATCAGTTAAGGTGACGTTAAAGAAAGCTGACGATCTTGAGTTTTGACTCAACTACAAAGCTCACGAGATGAATGCTCAAACCATACAACAGAGACAACAACAGCCCGTTCTCTTGACCAATATGGGAATATAAACACCCTCCCCCCTCTCCTTGCATCCACGCCCAAGACATGGGGGCTCAATTGGTAAATCAAGAAATACGAATTGAGTCTCACTCTGATATCATATAAAGAAATTCGTAAGACCATGCTTGACATATTAAAACATACTGTTGTTAACTCCCCAGTCCCAAGAAATGAAAGCAAACTCCCAACTAAAAGATCTAAAGATAAGATCACAATATAAATCTAAAGAATTTTCTCTTTGTTTTTATTATAACAATGGTATCCGGATGTAACACCCCGTACTTTCGGAATAATGTTTTAACCATCGTTCCTATGCATATAGGCCCGAACCCAGTGATTCTTTCTTAATGCATGTGTGATGATCAATCCTGTAGTGTGTGAATACTTTTGAATATGAATTGAGGTCACAAGAATCCCTTAACTGTAGGAAGAGGTGAAAAACTATTTCATCGATTAGGTTTTAGTGGACACTCCAACTTGGTCAACTTTTGGTGACGAAAGTTTCTCGTATTCAACGAATTAGAAGTCCTGCAATGGTGGAAGACGCGCCCTAGCCTTAAAACTCTGTGTCGACCT
>NW_025891340.1:0-1018 GCF_002878395.1 Capsicum annuum
GTGAATACTAGAATCATAACACAACCCACAATCGTTTGGAACTTCGCGTTTGTCATGTAAAAGAGAAAGCAGAAAGAAAGCAGCTCAGATGATCACTCCTCCACCTTGCTACAACTAATGGCCGTACATGGGCAAACATTTTACTTCCTTCAATTACTCAAAATCAATATTATATGTATCTTTAATAAAACAACGTACACAATTAGATATAAATATTTACATGATACACTTATAATTACGACAATATCATGACGTATAGTAAAAGTGTTAACCTCAATTTCTTTGTGATTAATCAATTGGGTTATTGAGAGAATAATTTCCTCTTAAATAATAAATGTAAATAGGTCATCCAACTTTGGAAAAATAATAAATCATATGTTATGTTAAAATGGTAGAAGTTATTCCTTAATTATTCTTGTTTTTTTTAAGCTTAGAATTTGAATTGAAATTTTCATTTGTTTTCAACATAATTTAATTGATGGAAAATAAACTTCAGCCACAAATAAAAATACGAAGAAACAACAATTTTTATTGATAAACGATATGAGTACAAATCTGTTCCTCCCATTCTTCTATCTTGATTTTCTCCTTAATTCGAGGGTCGTCAGTAGCTTATTTCTCGAATGTAGGAAGATTTGGATATGAATTTCTCCGTAATTAGAGGGCCGTTAGTGGCATATTTCTCGAACGTAGGAACATTTGGATTTAATCTCCATGAAAGGAGAATTTGTTTTCTTGATGTATTTGATTATGAAGGAGAGAGGAATGTAGGAAGATTTGGATATGAATTTCTCCGTAATTCGAGGACCGTTATGGCGTATTTCTCGAATGTAGGAACATTTGGATTTGGATATGAATTTCTCTGTAATTCGAGGGCCGTTAGTGGTGTATTTCTCGAACGTAGTAACATTTGGATTTGGTCTCCATGAAAGGAGACTTTGTCTTCTTGATGTATTTGATTATCAAGGAGAGTTTTTCTTCTTGATATATTTGATTATCAAGGAGAGAGGGTTTTGAT
>NW_025891341.1:0-1143 GCF_002878395.1 Capsicum annuum
CAAGCTTTAAGCTTCCTTATGACAAATTGGATTATTGAGTATATTGATTCATAAGATTGAGTTATTATAATGAGTCTTGATATTTCCTCAAAGTTATTGATGTTGCCATGACTAAATGAATTGATACATCTTGATGTTGAGAAAGATTGTGTGATTTTAAGTCGAGTTAGGAATCCACAGTTGTATATGATTTACCGATGAGATATATATTTATGTTTTGGTCTTTATAATGGACCCACAAATTGATATTGATTAAGGTGGATTTCCTAATGCGTTCTGAGCTGAGTTTGGGAGGAGTATTTAGCACCGAGCGGGAAATATGGTATTTCTCCAAAACTACGTGCCGCCATAGGATTGATATTGATGATTGTGGGCCAGAGGCTGAGTATGGAATTGTGATTGAGAAATTGAGGTTGTACTTCTTGGCAAGAGTACGATACCCCCTCCAATGTGGGGTTGTCTCCTTAGGAGGGAAAAATGTTGGACTCCATGCGGCTCACATGGTGTAGTTATGTTGGTTATAAGAAACTCCCAAGTCCATAAGAGTTCAAGTTTCAAGAGTTACCGAGTCACTCTAAGTCATGATTTAAAGAGTTTGAGTTAAGTATAATGATTTATGAGATTTATAATGCTTGTATTATTATTGATGATTTACAAGGAATATATTTCAGTTAATTCAAGCAAAGAAAGTTGTTATCGTCAGCATGCATGATTTTTATAATCATTAATGATATTATTTATAATGTTGCATCGCACCCCCACATACTCAGTACATTCCTTAAAGTACTGACCCCCATATATTTCTATATGCTACAGTTCCTTATAATGTAGGTACAAGTTATAGCACAGATACCGTATACAATCAGTTCGCAGCTTCCAGTCAGCAGGTGATGAGTCCTTTTGATTCGAGGGCATGAGTTAGTTATACAGTTTGAGAAGTGTTGTATTTTTCTTACTTTAGTCGTATTGAGATTGGGTAGTTGGGAGTCATGACCTATCTATCTGAAGTCAATACCAGTAGAGGCTTCATAGACAGTCAGTAGAAGTTGATGTATTCAGTTTCAGTTTCATTTGTAAAAGTAGAGTTGTAATCTTTTAAAGTTCATGTTAATATTGATCAAGTTTAGAGAAGTTCTATATTTT
>NW_025891342.1:0-3533 GCF_002878395.1 Capsicum annuum
CTTATTAGACACTTTTGTCTGTAGTTTTGGATTAAAAGTGGACGATAACGTCGATAAGGTAGCCAGCAAATATGCTAAAGACAACAATATTTTTGTTAATCTTAAGCATGAATTGGCGGCATTTATCTAGAATACAAATAAAATTCATTCAATTCCAGATAGGTTCTTTCACTTGGTATTTTGTGGTCAAAAATGGTATATTACCCTTTTGATTCCAATAATACTCGGTTTGCCATGGACTCCTTTGAATATTTTAAAAAATGTGTAGGTCCTTACTTTAGTTCTTTTTTAGGGGCCTACACCGGGGTTTCATTGGTAACAGGTAGGTTAGCTCAGGTGATCGAGGGAGGTGGTAAGAGATGGATCTTTGCAATTTGTAATTATATCAAGCAAAGACTCATGTTTCCTGTTCGTAAATGGGATATGAAGGTTCTATCCAGAATTCCAACTGATGAAACCTTCGACCAGGAATGTCCATTGCATATTTTAAAGAAGAAGAAAAGTTAATTTTGCTTTTCTTTCGATTTGAAATCTGCAATGGACCGTTGGCCATTGAGTGTGATATATTCCCTCATGTCTTGTATGTGGGGGAGTACTCTCGCATCTTCAATAGTCAACAGTTCTCTGGGTATTAAGACTTTCTTATTGGATAAACCAATTGTTAAGAAAATGTCTGAGATAGCCTTTCTTACTGGATAGCCTCTTGATTACTACGGATACTAATCTCTCTTTTCATTGTCACACCACTATATAGTGTGGTTGGCTACAAAATATGCATACCCAACAAGGACAACTCCTTTTGTTGATTACTCTTTATTAGGTGATGATATCCTAATCACCGACATAAAGGTGGCGGAGCAGTACAAGAAGTTATTGGATAGGCTTGGTGTTACCATTTCAGAATCAAAATTGATAATTTTTGATAATGGTACCATCGAGTTTGCCAAGAGGTATTGGACTAAGTCCATGCAAGTGGATTTATCTCCCATATCTCTTTGGTCATTACTTTCCTGTAGGATAACTCTTGGTCTTTGCAATATCTCAACCAAGTATTCAATAAATATTTCCATTTTACAAAGGTTGGGAGGAGTAGGATATAAGGTTCCTTCACATCTTTACTCTACCCAGTCAAAATGATGGGAAAGATTGAAGGCTGCTGCTCGAAAGATAGATAGGTCATATCCTCTACCTTTAGAATATTAGATTAGAAGGGGTAAGCCCCTCAATCATTATCTGAAGGGAAAGTTAGTGGATTATCTTCGGACGGAGTTAAAACCTAAGGAGATAGGGCTCTTCCTAGAAGAGTTGGTGTTTGATGGTGAACGAGAAATCCTTGAACACACTGTTTACTCAATTGGGTAAAACAATGGCTGAAATAGGTCTCGTGGTACTATACTGTTGCTTTATCAATAGAAGTAACCATTAATAAATTGATGGAAGTTCCTATGTGTAGCAGATCCTAGAAAAGATCAAACGTTGACTATGATTTGGTGTTGTTTGGTTTGATCTGGAAATGTTATGACATGGGAGTAGGGTGGGATATAACGACCATACCAAGGTGGTTGTTAGATCCTACTACCTCAATTCAATTTGATAGATGGATACTGGGTGGGTTCTCAGAGACCAATTTCTTAATGGCACTGGTTGACTTACCATCGCTGGTGAAAGGACGCAGGACATCAGAATTTAGGTGCATCTGAGCACATAGTCCCTCTTGGTAAAATTCCAGAAGTGGGAGGGTGTCCAAGAGGGTAGTTGTAATCGGAGTCTGGTTAACTCTGATTACAAACACCCACAACCCGATTATTGACGCTCTACTAATAGACCTCCTCCTTTGAACATAGATCCAAACTCCCACTCAGAATGGTTACTGAACAAGGATTGGTTGTCTTTCAAAAATCAGATCTCAAGTACAAGCCAAGGGGAAAGACTGCCATCTCAAGCATACCATCGACAGAGTAAGGAAAGGACAGGCAGAAAACACACTAATCAAATCCTATCCCTTCTTAGTCCTAGCTAACCAAGTTCATTCCAGCTCCCTATGAGCTCATAGTCGCTAAGAGGAAGAAAAGCTTATTCCATCATTTCCAGGGGAAATCGAACTCAAGTAAAGTTAAGCCGAGTCTTCTTCGCACCTTTGCTACCAGGCATTCACTGCTAGTCTCTCCTAAATCTACCTGATATGGACTACTAAATCAATTCATCTTGGCTTGATTAAAAAATCCTCTTAGAAGCCCATGTATATTAGTCAAAGATGTGACTTTCACAGGGCCGACTGCTCTTCTTTTTTCGTCAAATGGAAAATTAGCTCATAGGCCTGGTACTGGTACTCTGCGAAAAAATGCATGAATTGGCCTGCTGAACCAATCTTGCTTAGGGCGGGTGACCATCTTTTAATTGAAGATAAGCACTGAAATTAAAAGAAGTGAGGCATTTGGGACCTATTCTAGTAGAGGAACCAACCCCAGAAAACCTAACCAAAAAATAGCTAAGTTCCCGTCACTAACCTTACTTCGGACTATGTGGCTGATCCACTGAGAAAAGACGGTAAGGCAAAGAGAAAGTACCACTTTTCTTAAGTGTTGATGAATCTAATCTATTGAAGAGTTAAGGTTTCCAAGGAGCACGGATGAGTCAAAGCATCGATCCAACTACATACCAATGGAAAGCCATTACGGGCGGTCATATCCCATCGTATTCACATATCAATGCGTAAGTGGTCATATAATAGTTGCGTCGTTGTGCCTAAAGTCTTATGGCCGAAGGTCTCCAGTGTGTCGTAATAGCCTACTGGTATACAAGAACATTGTGCTCTAGGTTGGTTAATCCTATGATCATAAAAAATAAAGTCTGCACCAGCCCACTAGCAAAATAAAAGGCAGGGAACTTCTTTCACTAGTATAGTATCGGGAACATTCCTAGAAGAGGATTTCATAATTCCAGAGGCGCCCAAGCCATCCTTACTTCATCTTCACTTCATCCTTATACACCTGCTGGACTGTCTATCCTTCCTTCCTTTTGATTAGATGGATTATATCATCTAAGAGCTTAAACTAAGAGAAAAATACTTCGAGGAACGAACTTGCAGGCCTTACCTTATACCTTACCTCAATGAAAAAAGCTAAGGATAATGACGATTCCATGCCTTAAGGATGACTGAAGCTTCTCTCTTTCCTGGTCTTTATTACCCCAAAAATGCCTTTTTGAAGTTGGTGTCATACAATAGGTAGAAGGGGAACTGGCAAAAGGAGTTGGTATGGTGACGGTGACCCTTGATGTGACTAAGGCAGATTTACAGTTGGTGTGAAAATGGAGGGGAATTTTATTGGGCTACAGGCAGGTTAGTGTTCAGCAACAATTCATGCTAACATTACATGAGATGTGGTTGGAAGAGAGGCAGCAGTCTTTTTATTTTTTTCCACTCTAACAAAGTTTCTCGATGACCCGAAGAAATGACCAACTCAATTTTCTCCACCCTTTATGGAGGAGTATCTTTTTCTTCAAAAGTCCTGTCTCGAATCGGAGGCACCCAC
>NW_025891343.1:0-1125 GCF_002878395.1 Capsicum annuum
ACTAAGTCATATACAAAATCCCCTTTAAGGTCCCTAGGCTTAACCATTTTCAAGCAACTAAGTCACCTACCAAGCCACATTTAAAACATTTAAATCTCATTTTAAGTCGCTACACTTAACCATTTTCAAGAAAGTAAGTCACCTATCAAACCATATTCAAAAAAAAAATCTCCTTTAAAATCTCTAGACTAAACCATTTTAAAGCAACTAAGTCTCCTATCAAACCACATGCAGCACAAAAAAATCTCCTTTAAAGACCTTAGACTTAACTATTTTCAATCGACTAAGTATCAAAATTAAACCACATTAAAAAGGCAAAATCCCCTTCAAAGTCTCTAGACTTAATGATTTTCAAGCAACTAAGTCACCTACTAAACCACATCCAAAACAAAAAAATCACCTTTAAAGTCCCTAAACTTAACTATTTTCAAGCAATTAAGTCACCTACCAAACCACATTCAAAACAAAATAAAATCTTTTAAAAGTCCCTAGACTTAACAATTTTCAAGCACCTAAGTCACTTACAAAACCACATTCAATACAAAAAAATTGCCTTTAAAGTCCTTAGATTTTACCATTTTCAAGAAACTAAGTCACCTACCAAACCACATTCAAAACAAAAAAATCCTTTAAATTCCTTCGACTTAACTTTTTTCAAGCAATTAAATCACCTACCAAACCACATTCAAAAGAGTAAAATCCCCTAGCAGGACCCTAGACTTAACCATTTTCAAGCAACTAAGTCACCTATCAAACCATATTTAAAACAAATAAATCTCCTTTTAAGTCCCTAGACTTAACCATTTTAAAGCTAATAAGTCATCTACCAAACCACATTCAAAACAAAAAAAACCCTTTAAGTCTCTAGACTTAACCATTTTCAAGCAACTAAGTCACCTACCAAACCACATTCAAAACAAAAAAATCCCATTTCAAGTCTCGAGAATTAACCATTTTCAAGCTAGTAAGTCACCTACCAAACCACATTCAAAACAAAATAATCTCCTTTAAAGTTCCTAGACTTAACCATTTTAAAGCAACTAAGTCAGCTACCCAACCACATTTAAAGAAAAAAAATCCTCTTTAAAGTCCATAGACTTAACCAATTTCAAGCAACTAAGTCAC
>NW_025891344.1:0-1012 GCF_002878395.1 Capsicum annuum
TTTATTAATCAGATCCGACCTTACCAAAGTAATTACGATGGTATTCGTACAACTTTGCTGGATACTGAGTTGTTTTTCCCTTTGCTTCGTCCGCTCTCTTCTAACGAACAGCAGCGTATCAAGGACGAAACTGTCTTTAAAATTAATCGTCTCTCTTCTCATCTTCACTATTTGCAAAGTGATGTTCAGCTCAAACGCATTGAGCAAACTTTAAAAACCCCGGAGATGATTAGCAAGATAGCTACTCTTCACAAGAAGTTCGAAGACGAGATTTGCTCCGAATTACCAAATGCATTTTGGGAACGCAAAAAACATCTCGTAGAACTTCCCTACATCCCTGGCTTCGATGAACGAAACATCCCCACTAAAGCCAGACCAATCCAAATGAATCACGAAATGATGGAAATCTGTAAAACAGAGATCAATCATCTTCTCGACAAAGGTATCATCAGACCCTCTAACTCCCCTTGGAGTTGTTCAGCATTTTATGTAAATAACAGTGCTGAAAAGGAGCGAGGAACACCCAGGCTTGTGATAAACTATAAGCCTCTAAATGCAGTCCTGAAATGGATCAGGCATCCAATTCCTAACAAAAGGGATCTTCTTAAAAGAACTTATAAAGCTAATCTTTATAGTAAGTTCGATATGAAATCCGGTTTCTGGCAAATCCAAATTGCTGAAAAGGATAAATATAAGACTGCCTTCAATGTTCCTTTTGGATATTATGAGTGGAATGTCTTACCTTTCGGACTCAAAAATGCTCCTTCTGAATTCCAAAATATCATGAATAACATTTTTAATGATTATTCCTATATGACTATTGTTTACATCGATGATGTGTTAATCTTCTCCGAGAACATTGATTCTCATTTTAAACATCTTAACACTTTCTTTAAGATTATAAAATTGAACGGCTTGGTTGTAAGCGCTAAGAAAATGAAGCTTTTCCAAACTTCTATCCGTTTCTTAGGACATGATTTACACCAAGGAAGTCAGAAACCTATCTGTAGAG
>NW_025891345.1:0-1260 GCF_002878395.1 Capsicum annuum
AAAAAAAACTTGGGTTACCCCCTAACCAACACGATCGATGTAATAGATCGTCAGGAGTGTGCCAAAGAAGCTTTGCCCAAAATTCACTTTGGCGATTGCAAACCCCATTTGACCCGGCCCGGTAAGCCCTAGGGCTTTAGGGTTCCGGGTTCCGGGCCAATTATTTTGTTAAAATGGGCCCGGCTAACCCGGCCTGGACCAAGCCCGGTCCAGGTTCGCCAGTTAACCAGCCCGGCCGGGCCCAACTCGGGTACCTTTTTTTTTAAAAAAAAAAAGGATTTTGGGCCAAACTAGCCGTTGGCCCAACGGCTATATAGCCGTTTTTGGGTCCAAACGGCTAGTTTGGGCCCATTTATTAAAAAAAAAATTAACTTTAAAAAATATTTTTCAATCCCAAAAAAATTCTATAAATACCCTACAACTTCAAATCATTTTTCACACAATTTTTCACTTTCTCAAATCTCATTTTCTCTCAATTCTCAATTCTCAAATATTCAATATATTTAATTTCTTAAAGTATACACTTTAATTTTTTAATTTTTCGTTTACAAAGTACGAGCGGAAGTTTCTAAAGTCGCAACCTTTGGATACTTTCAAAATTTGGTATTGTCGTTCCATCTCTTACGTTTAATTTTTATTTATTGTATTAATTGTTTAATATTTAATTTTATTATATTCGTGTATTTTGAATATTTTTAGTTTATTTAATTTATATTATGGATAAATTAAGAAACCTCGCTACTAAAGGTGTTAAAAAATTTTGTCCCGGAAGCGGTAGTGGTAGTATAAAGCGAATTACTAGCGGTAGAGGTAGTTCAAGTAGTAGATATACCCGTGTGCCTTCGCCTTCGGTACCGCTTGGTACACCTTTTGAGGAAGAAATAGGTGTAGGTGCTCACGATATGGATTATGTAGAAGCTCAGGAAAATTACGGTATAGAAGAAGAAAATGAAGTAGACGAAGATAATGAAAATATTGCTGAGACACCCGCAGTAGAAGATGCTAACGTTAGATCTGAATCGGTTAATCTCCCTCCCCGTCCTCCCAGTGCCCCAAGACCTCATAAAAGAACTTGTGTTGCATGGCAATTTTTTGAACGTATATCAGATATTGAGGTGCAATGTAATATTTGTCAACAAATATATAAGCATAGAAGTGGAGGCAAGCAAGGGGGTACGGGTACCTTAATGAGACATATAACTGAAGATCACAAAAGAGAGTTAAATATTGCACAAGGTGGTGGGGATATTGGTGGGCCAA
>NW_025891346.1:0-1051 GCF_002878395.1 Capsicum annuum
TTAACTCATGAAATCTGATGTAAACTACGGAAAAATCACAATGAAAGGATATTTAGTAAGCAAAGGATCGTCTGCAAGAAGATCACGAATTTGCTCATTATATATCTCGACCATTTGAACGTGGATCTTATAACTCATGATGTCCTTCCTTTCATCAGCTAATAGGAATAGATCATTCAGAGCCAATTGATTGATTCCAAATTCCTCTGTTGATTCACCTCCCGGGCCAGACTGCCAAGAGAGAAGTATTAGATATGAAGCTTCGGCATGGAAATATAAGGAATTGTTTTTCGTGTATGCCTCGTAAGGGCTCTCACCATAGTATATGTTTTCCCAGATCCAGTTTGACCATAAGCAAAAATGCATACATTGTAACCATCCATCACTGATCTTACAAGCGGTTTAGTGTCTCGAAATACATCTTCTGCAAAATTACGCAGTGTTACGTACATGACAAAACAACAACATACCTAGTGGCTAGTGTACTCCCACAGTGTACGCAGACCTTACCCCTGCCTTGGGAGGTAGAGAGGCCGTTTCCAATAGACCCTCGGCTCAAGAAAAAAGATTTAAAACATGAATAAAGAAGTCATGTCAAAATACCTACCCTGAGTGGCACTTGAACCGAAAACACGGTTAAACTCGAAAATTTTCCTCCCATCTTTCCAGGGTTTTAGTGGATCAATTACAACCAAAGAACCATCTTCTCCAATGAAATCTACGATAGTTTTCGCTTCTGCATCGAAGGCAGGCCTTATTCTGCAGTAAACTCTAATATTCCCTGAAGAATAAATTAACACAGCAGTATTAGAGACCTTTAGTGGAACAAAACTTGATTCCGTCGTTTTCAACTCTCTGATTTATCATTTTCTGTTGCCTTCCCAAAACAGTGGAAAGGGAGTGATAAAAATAGATTAAGCCATTTTTTTTTGTTATTTTGGGAAACGATTTTCTATTGCCTTAGATCCCAATGCCTTTCACAATATTGTGTTTGTCGATGCAATCGTTGTTGAAATACCTTTTAGATCCTGAACCATGTTATGCAAAGCTC
>NW_025891347.1:0-7214 GCF_002878395.1 Capsicum annuum
ACTGGTACGTAGAACAATCCAAAAACAAAATATATTTTTACACAACATAGGTGAGAGCATTTCATAAAAACATGTCATCCTAAAACATTTGAAAAAACATGGGCATGATTTGATAAATTTCAAAACTTTTTCTTGGAATCATGACTCTACACTTTTTTTTCTCTTTTGAGCTAGATGGTACACCCTACAATCTGTAATTCCATGGGCTATATGGAATCCGTCCTTGACTCGACTACCAATCCCCCAACCCAAGTTTGCCACAAAGGTTGGAGTCTCTGCATCTCTACTACGTCGCAGGGTCGTCGCCAACGTACAATCCTTATTTCAGGGGAACATAAACTCATGTAGGTAAATCACGATTTTGGGCAATGAGTTTCCTGAACTCGTGTCTTCTTTGGGCAACCATCTAACTCTTTTAAGCCCAATTTTAGACTCTCAAAAACATGCATTCTTCTTATAAACCATTTATTTCTTATTATGTTGAGGGCACATTCGTAATAGCGTATCGTCATACCCAGACTTGCAAGTCCTTCATTTATACTACAACATATCTACTGCCCTTCTTATCTCAAAACACATTATTGACCACCAAAACATTTGAACAATGCAAAAGAGTTCGTACTTCAAAATATGTGAAAACTTATGCAAAGATTTTCCCTTTTCAACACCTTAACAAATAATGGTCAACTCCTTCATAACAACCCATGCAATTCTTTCAATTGTCATATTTAATATTTATAAACAAGAAAACACTCTTTCTTCAATTCATAACCAATGGAAAGTCCATAAATAATATTAAAATATTTATCTCATACTTCTAAACAAGAAATTGAATAACCCATAACATGTTAAATCAAGAGGTATCATAACAAAAGAAGGAGTTTCGTTATATATATATATATATATATATATATATATATTGAAATGGATTCATAGTTTGGCTATTCAAGACGATCTTTCCAAACCCTTTTATAAACATAATAACATACTTCAAAACTTAGTAAAACAATGAATTCTTGCCCATGAAATTTAGGATAGCCTCACGTACCTTAAGTCTCTTAACTTGGAGGATGAAACCCTAATCTTGCTACTTTCTTGAGATGCTTGAATTTGAAAGACTTGAATTCTAGATTATTTGGGGAAAAAGGATTGAATTCTTGTTTTTGGGGAAAAAAGGGAGGGTTTTTCTTTAGAGTTTATCGGAGAAGATGGGTAATTTATGCCTTAACTGATGATATTAATCGTGATTTGATGAATTAAATTGAGGGAAAAAGACACAAAATCCCCTCAACCATTTAAATATGTAACTGGACTGTGTTTTGGATAATCACCGCGACACGATAGGAGTTCTATCGCTATTAGCACCGCGACGCGGCACTATCGCGGTGAGCTACTGGAATTGGGATCCAAACGTGACCCAATCCTCATCCGAAAAGTTTGAAACTCCCCCGAGACGTACTACCTACTCCCTAAACATGAATTAACCTAAAAACCAATGCCTTGGAGTCGGAAAGACCAATTTAAAAATCCTCGAAGTTAAGAGGCTTAAAATACAATTAAGTCCCCAACACTTAGAAAAAATTCCGGGCCTTAACCTCTCCATGCATGCAACTAAGAGCTGAACTAAGCCATGAATAATACCGGGTGTTACATTATCCTCCCTTGGGATCATTCATCCCCGAATGATGACTCAGGACACAACAAACATGATTTCAAGCAATACATGAAAAGAAAAGAGTAGTATAAGATTTGTACCTTCCATATCATCATACATGGTTTCAAAAAGGTTAGGTATCTTGTACACATGTCATTCTCCGACTCCCAAGTAGCTTCCTTAGCTTTATGATTCTTTCACAATACCTTAACTGAAGATATCTCCTTGTTTCTCAACATTCAAACTTGACGATCTAAAATAGCAATGGGTTCTTCTTCGTATGATAATGAGTCTTTTACATTGATCTCTTCCACAGGCAACACAAGAGAATGATCTCCAATACACTTCTCCAGCATGGATACATGAAATATAGGATGAATAGAAGCCAGACTTGTGGGAAAATCATACTCATAAGCAACTCTACTGATCTTTCTCGTAATCTGATATGGTCCTATATAACAAGGACTGAACTTTCCTTTCTTTCCGAATCGCATGACTCCCTTCATAGGGGAGACATTTAGAAATACCCAATCATCAACCTCAAACTCCAACTTCCTTCTTCTAACGTCGGCATAAGACTTTTAGCGACTCTGAGCTGTCTTAAGTCACTCCCTAATGATTTTCGTTTTCTCCATCGCTTGATGAACAAGATCGGCCCAAATAAATGGGTTTCACCCACTTCATATCTCCCAATCAGGGACCTATATCTCCTCTCATAAAGAGCTTTAAAAAGAGTCATTTGGATACTAGAGTGGTAGCTATTGTTATATGTGAATTCTATCGACGGCAAAAAATCTACCCAACTACCTTTAAAGTGTATGACGCAAGCTCTAAACATATCTTCTAAGGTTTGAATAATGTGTTCTACTTGCCCATCTATTTGAGGGTAAAAAGTAGTACTAAGGTTTACTTGGGTACCCAAACCCCTGTCAAAATTGCGAAGAGAATTATGTACCTCGATCCTATATAATAGACATTGGAGTCACATGCAAACGAACTATCTCTTGGATGTACAACTTAGCATAATCATCCCCCGAATAATTTGTCTGCACTGGAAGAAAATACGCAGACTTGGTCATTCTATCTACAATCACCCAAATGGAGTCATATTGATTTTGGGATCTCAAAAATCCTGTAATGAAGTCCATGTTGACCATCTCCCATTTCCACATAGGCAAAGCTATCTCTTAGGAATTGATCCAAAAGTTTTTGACAAAACTTCAAGCATTTTGGTTTGAAAAAAGGTAAGATATATATTCGTGAAGATTTTTATTTTATTATGTGCTGATTTTTGGTCAATTTGATTAAACGTATAAAATTGTTTTGTGATTTTTCCAACCTTCACGTATATGTTTGATAAGCATAGAATGAAAAATGGAGAATCTCATCATAAAGTTCTTGAATACTTACAAAGTGTATAGTATATTAAAAAAATATTACTTCTAATATTAATGTCATTTATTACATACCACAAATAATTACATATTCTTCAAACAATTAACATAAACTGAACAAGCTAAGTAAATACAAAAAAAATAAAAAAATTGTGAATCAATTATTCAACATTGCTTTTCGAAAAAGAAAATTTGTTGTTGAAAAATAATTGTTATAGATTAAGAGGTTTGTACATTTAATTTTCTTAAAAAGAGAGGTTAGTAGTCTTTTATCGACCATATTTCTCGTTTGATGGTCTTTTCAAATTATAGGAGACAATGGTGGAAGTCTTGGGATGATAAAAGGATTCATTAATTAAAAAAGAATTAGTTATTTGAAATTTTTGTTAGAAAATCAGAAAGAAAAAAAATAAAATTAAACCAAATATTTTAAAAAATGAAAAGTTCTGTTGTTTAATTATTTTTGAAATTTTTTTATTGTGTAGAGAAAAAGTATTTATTCCAACTTCAAAGCCATTTATCTCATTAATTGGTGATGAAAATCATCCTGGAAGAGTAACAATTACTTGGAAAAGCAAGGCCTGAGGATGAGGACCAATATGGCAATGAGTTATGCACTATTAATACAACCACAGTTGTTGTAGAATCAGATTGCTTTTGTGCAACTGACATCACTATTGAGGTATTCGACTAGATACATAATGAACGTGATCTTATTATATGTACATATAATTTGAATATAGAAAGTAATGGATTTTTTTGAACTTACATGATCTTATTATATGTACATATAATTTGAATATAGAAAGTAGTGGATTTTGTTAAACTTACAGAATACAGTATTTGCGTTTCCTTGGGAGTATGACAAGCAAGCTGTGACATTAAGATTAGTAGGTGACAAAGCAATGTTGTACAAAGTTAGGATGTTGGGATCACAAGACACACTTTATGATAAATTGGGATTATATTAAAAAAATGAAAGTTTTGTCTTCTATAATAAGTAATGGTACGAAAGTTAGTATAAAGGTAATACTTACTTCACTTCAGAGATACATGAAAAAATTATTAAAATTTGATCCAAATATTTAAATTTTAAGCCGAAGATGATAGATCATGTATAATGAAGGATATAGGGCTTATCAGATTCAATGTGATTTTTAATTTAAATATCAAATTCATTTTGCCTTTATATTGGTGCTGGCCAAATAAAAAAATATTATCTTGTGTTTCTCTCCTTAATGTAGTTATTATTATCATTAAATCACTAATAATGTTGATTTTTGAAACGTCTAATTACATTTAGAATTCTAAAAATAAATGTCATGTGCATCGATAACTAAAATTGTTCAATTTAAATGCTCTTAATTATATCTAGAGCCTGTTTGGATTGACTTATTTTAAGTGCTTTTAAGTCAAAATTAATTTTTAAGCACTTTTGAAGTATTTGAGTATATTTAAAAAGTGTTTATAAACACTTAATTTTAAGCTAAAGTGTTAAAAATAAGTCAAAAATCATAAGTTATAAATCTCAACTTATGACTTTTGGATAAAAATAAATCAAAAGCTATAAGTTAGAATTTTTAGCTTAGACTTATAAGTCAAAAGCCAAAAGTCAATCCAAACAGACATTTTATCTCTTTATTAATTTCTTCTCTAAAAGCTCAGAATAATTGTTGAAAGTTATTATATTTACTAATAAAAGTTATTCTTTAAAGTACTACTACTTCATATGATAAAGTGGAGACTAAAAATGATCTTTTCAAAATAAGAGACTAATTACATGTGATTAAAATAATTTTGATGCGCAACAAAGCAGAGGACAATAAAAAATCATGCTAATTTTCTTTTAAAAATTTGATCGAGTATTATTTATAAGACACAAATTTTTCTTTGCTCTATTTGTTAATAGGCCGTTAAATATAATTTCAATAAGTAGGTTGAAATATGTATATGTATTAGTAAATCTCATAGAAAATAAGGTAACGTCTCTCTTACGTCAACATTGATATTTATCTTTATTTCTATTGATTTTAACTCATTTTGCTTGTAAAAATATATTCATGGATCTTTTATTATTTAACAAGAAATAGTCAATTACAGTGGCTGGGAGTCTATCGGAAACAACCTTTCTACTTCTTCGAAGGCAGTGGTATGGACTGCGTACATTTTACCCTCCCCAGACCCCACTATGTGGGAATGGAAATACACTGGGTTTGTTGTTATTGTTGTTGTAGTCAATTACAAGTGGAGTAGATAATTAATAATTTCGTAATTGATTTTGTTATTTTCTTATCATCTTTAAATATATAAAATTGACACCTGAATAATTCATATACATGTTTGATAGAATATCTTGATCATTTTTAAAAATGGAAAGGGGCCTAAAATACCCTTCTTGTCTACCTGTTGGGTCTAAAATGTCATTTTCGTCTACCTATTTGGGCTATTTTGTCCTTTATTTTTAAAAAAATTACATAATACCACAATTTATCTTTATTAAACTACATAAAATCTCTATCCTTTTAATATTAACCAAATAAATAGTGCACAATATCAATTGTTTGTCGTTCTAAATTGATCTGATAAATAAGAAAAAATAACATAAATAGCCATTTTAAAAAAATATTACATATACATAACCGTATTAATTGGTTGTCAGATATAACATATAACATATTTATTTTTATAACAGATTCTAATATATAGAAAAGAAATTATATATTAAATTCTCATATTTCTTATTTATTGCTTGTTTTTATGGAAGCCTTTGTTCATTCACTTTTTATACACTATATCAAAATTTTATGTTTTTTATTTTTGTTGCCTGCTTTCACGATGTCCCCATTAAAATATATGGTATATTTATACCATAAAAATTCATGATATATTGATATATTTATATAATTTGTAATATATCATAAAAATAAATGGTATAATTATACCATACAAATTATATTTATATCATAGATACATGATATATTATACCATATAAATTATACTTATACCATAAACATACATGGTATATTTTAGATATAAAAAGTTTATACCATGTAATACTGAAAATATACATTTATATTTAATAAATAATTTTTTAAAAATAGAAGTACTTTCGACATAATGAGATATACCGTGAATATTTATCCCATAAATTATATAAAAAATATAATAATAATCTGACTTTGACATAAATTATATTTATACAACAAAAATTTATAGTATCTCTGTACTTTCAACATAGTGATCAAATTTCATGAATATTTATCCATAAAAAATTATGATTAATTTATTACATTAGAATTAAACATATACGGCAATGAAATAATACTAGATGATTAACATACATGAAAACACAAAAAAACATATACGAGCAAATAATGGAGTACTTAGTTTATTTTAAAATATTTGAATTTTGAATACAAGTGAGAGAAAGATTTGGAAGCAGTAATTATCTTTTTCACTTTTAATTTGAAGATTGAAAATATATCTCTTAAATTGATAATTAGTTATAGCATTAAATTAGAAATTATAATTTTTTTTAAATGACTATATATGTAAAACAAACTTTTTTTTGTAAGATTGAAAAATTACTATTATCTATGTAGTTAAGTGTCAAGGTTGACATTTTCATGTAATTTGCCTAAATAAAATGGAAAAATAGACCCAATAAGTAGTCAAAAAGATATTTTAGGCCTAATAGGTAGGTGAAGGATATTTTAGGCCCAATAGGTAGATGAGAAGGACATTTTAGTCCCAATAGGTAGACGGGGGACCTTTTTGCACCATTTTACATAATTGAAAGTCATTTTAGGCCCTTTTTTGTTTTAAAAATAATAAAAGATCTTGAGTTCAACGAGCTTCACTTTTGAGGTAATGTATGGATTGTGAACATTTTTTTTTTCAGATCCACTTTATAAAAATATACTGAGTATGTTGTTATTGTAAGTTCCACAAATTATTTCTATCGAAAATGCTAAAAAATTTAGTAAAAGGAATTTAGGAACTTATATATAAGAAGCGAAAAATATGGAGGGTGCATTCTTGACTTATGCCCGCACATTTTCATCATTGCATGTAATATTCAATTGGCCAAACCCATCAATAGCCCCTCAAACTTGTCTCTAAAATTCACTTAGGCCCCTAAACTAAGGTCTGTACCTATTAAACCC